>NC_081413.1:358646358-358946358 GCF_030272615.1 Cryptomeria japonica
GTATAGATATCTCATTGCAAAGAAACAAACATGTAACGGATAAGGAATGAACCCTCCATTCTAGGAATTACACTAGGGGTCGAGGTATGTGTGGCATTCACAAGTTGAATGCTCCTATCACAGACACCCACTGGATCAATTGCCCTAGAACTTCATTGGTTCAAAGCACAAACAACAAACAAAGAAAAGGATCATGCCCATCATGGCTTCTCTAGTCACTTTTGGACATCCTTGAGTAGATAAAAGCAATGATATTTGCCAATTTGATAAAAAGAGTCAACCAAAAATAGACAAAACTTAGCAGTTAGACTGACTGTGCCTTTGCTTTGATATGTTTGATGTGATTTTGATAATGTCTGGTTTCAGAAGTTTTGGACCCCATATAAGACCGATCTATTTGGTTTCAAGTGTACCGATTCTATTTAAGACAAGATGTTGATCACATTGATAGTTTGATAAATTGATAGATTAGACAGTTGATCAGTGTGATTACAAACGTTTTGACAAGATAGTTGTATCCTTTGTTTAACTTCACACAAAGTGTTTTCTGGACATTTGTTGGGGTGTTTGATTCTTGCGAGACAATTTATTGCAAGATTTAAATTGATATTTGAATGTTTTTGGATTTTGTAGATGGTTTTTGATTTTTTAGGATTTTTTCAGGATCATTTTTTGATTTTTTAGGATTTTTTTCAGGATTAGTTTTGAATGTTTTTGGTATTTTTTCAGGATCATGTTTGATGTTTAGGATTTTTTCAATGATCATTTTTTATTTTTTAGGATTTTTTCCAGTGACCATTTTTATTTTATTTTTTAGGATTTTTTTAGGATCATTTTTAATTTTTTAGGATTTTTCAAGATCGTTTTTTAAATTTTTTAGGATTTTTTAGGATTTTTCAGTTATGCCCCCAAGTATGCAGAACTATGATGATAACATGATGATGCATAATACAGTGGAGATAATGAATTTTTGATATGAGTTATGCTAATGCAGGATGCATGACAAAAATGCAGTTCCTATTCGAACAAGAATGAGTGTGTGTGTCTTTCATTCTGAAATGCACTAATTGGATTAAAGGTGTGAAACTTTTCAGAGATAGGAGTTCAATCGATTCTTAAAAGCCTTAGACCATCCAACCTAACACACTATGTAACCAATATTTATGAATGGAGGCGCAAAAAACTTCTCCATTAATTCTTGAAATTTTGATCTTCTTTTACCCATGTGTGTGGAATTGTGTTTATTCTGACTCTTATAACCATCAAAGACCCTTGGAATCCTATGTGGCTAGCTACATGAGTTATTATGACTTCAAAAGCAACTTGAATAGAGCCTCGCTGCCAGCAAGCTTTTAGGGCTCTGATGCGGTTATGCACCATAATCTCTCAAACATTGATCCATTGCCAGCAGGCGTCCATAGCCCTGATGGATTTACTTGCATGTTCCCATAGTCAAGCTTTCTCTTTTTTGTCGCATTTGTATGCATGATATTTTTGTAATATATCATTTTTTGTTTGTTTTGCCTTGAGCTTGACAAAACACTTTTTTTTTCTTTTTTTTTTTCTTGCCTTGACTTGTAAGTAATGAAACCTACTTGGGTATGACAATTACAGCGGCACTAAACCATAATATTGGATTTTTCACTAGCCACATGACCAACTAGGCATCTGTAATGACAGAGTTTTTTGATTAATGTGTGAGATATAGCAATTAATAGATTTTTGGTAACAAGACTTGATAAGGAAACCTCTACCCAACCAAGGATAAAGCTTATTCACAATGTGACGTTGAAGATGAATGACTAAAGACCCCCTAAAGACTTTGTTGGTGTAACTAATTATTCATCTTGGATATTATTACACCTTACTTAAGTTCACTTAGGAAATGCATTTCATAGTAGTTTGGGTATGAGACACTTGGGTGTTTGTGCCACATTGGGATAGTGTGTGTAGAATAATTTCCACCTTTTATGGTGTGATCTTGTTGTTACACTCCACATTCAGTGGGTGATCCACCTCATGTGGAATATTATATTGTTTCTCCTACCTACCCACACCTATTTCCTACCTACCCTTGTTTCTTATTGAGCCACATGTCATGTTTGTGTGCTCACATATCCATATAGCCTTGCCTATATAAGCAGGTTCATATTCATTGTATGTAACTATTGATGATCAAGTTGATCAGTATTTTCATCTTGATACAATACAGTTTATTTCTATCATATATTTTGTCTCTCTTATTTGTGTTTTCCATTGCCTCTTAATCTTGGAAAAATCTCACATGGTATCAAAGCTGGTCCAAATCTCACATGATATCAGAGCCATTAGAGTGTCATTGGTTTGCTAATTCAAAGAAATTTGATGTTATTTAGGGTTTGCATTTTGGAGCTTTCTATTGCAGGTTATTATTGAAGCTTTCTGGGTCAAATTTGAGGTCACCATTGGATTGAGGAGGTCCAAGAAAGTCAGTTTTGCCTTTTGTTTCATCCAAATCGGACTTCGAAGGCCAAATCTAGAGGCATTTGAAGTTTGACGCTACAGCGAAATTTTTTCAGAAATTATAATTTTGCAGACATTTTTCAAATAGCGATATCTCACTCATCCAGACTCATTTTTTTGAGCAATTTTTTTTGTTTTGGGGTATAATTTTGTGATTTGTATAGTGGTGTAGGAGTTTTCTTATTTTTCGGATACAAGTTTTTTCGGAAATCGTGAAATCCTGATTTTTACAACTTTGGAGGCTTCGTTTGGGCTCATATGGACTCCTTTTCAGGTGCCATTTTTTTTGAAAGTGCATATTTTTTTATCTACTTTCATAATTTTTCATCTATTTGCAGTGATTTTGAGTAGAAATTGTATTTTCAGTATTTAGCCATTCTTGGCATATTTGGTACTTGCATTTTGCTTGGATCTCAGTTTAGATCACTAGCAGTATTTGTTGAAGTCTCTTAGATCTCATTTTGAGAAGTTGTAAATTGAAATCAGAAGTCCACTTTGCCTTGTTTTGCAAGTGGCCCATTGTATATGCACTAAGTATAAAGTTCCAAAATCACCATTTTGGGGGGATTTCTTGATTGAGTATTTTGGGGGGGTGTCTTGTGTGATTGTGCCTCTCTCTATCTTGTGTTTTTTCATTTTGGTGCTATGGGTTCTCCTAAATTTCCACTTTTAACTCCTCATAATTATGCATCATGCAAAATTAAGGCATGGAGTAAACTAATGGAAAAAGGACTCATTCATTATGTAAATGAAACTATTACAACACCACCTGATCCTAAGGCTGATCCTAATGCTCAAATTGAATGGCTTAATAAGAATGCTATGGCACTTGGAACTCTTAGAAAGTATATATCATATGACCTCATTTTTCACATTGATAAGTGTACAACAATTAAAGAGGCTTGGGATATTTTTAAGAAATTGTATGGTCAAGTTGATGAGATTAAGGGCTACAAGCTTGATAGTGAACTCACAACTTTGGATCCCAAGGATTTTGATACAATCCAAGATTATGTCACAAAAGCAACTGAGCTAAGAGCAAAGCTAAAGGATTGTGGAATTGACAAAAAGGATGCTCAATTGGTTTATAACTTGTTGGACAAGCTTCCTTCAGGGTATGTAGCCTTTGTATCTAGCTTTCACACCCATAGGTTAGCTCAAGGTTCCTCATACACTTCTCCCTCATTTGATTCATTCATGGAGATGTTGATACTTGAGTAATGTAAGTTGACCACGATGGGGATTCTCGTATCTTCAAAGTCACAAGCTTTGGTGGCTAACAAAGGGAATCAAAGTAATCAAGGAAAAGGCAAGAATCAAAAGCAACCTAAGTCAAAACCACAACAAGATGGAGCACAATCTTCCTCTCCACAACAAGGTGATTCACCATTCTCACCTAAGAGGAAATCATATAAGGACAATCTTTTTTGTGGATATTGCAAGAAGTCGGGACATGATGAACATCATTGTTATAAGAAGGATATTGATGAGTTGAAGAATCTTCTTGAGAAGAATAGAATCAACCTACCTTCTAGAATGTCTACATTGGCTTCTTCTTCCAAGGATAAAGGAAAGGATCACTCTTTTGGGACAAATAAAGGAAAGGGACAAGCTCTTTGTGCTACTATAAGTCATGATTCAAGGAGATGGCTTCTAGATTTAGGGTCTTCTCATCATATGGCATCTTCGCACTCTATGTTTTCTACATTTGAGCCTTGCCACATGCCGCAGATTTTGATGGGCAATCATACATACATGGATGTGATTGGGAGAGGATCTATTTCCACTAGGGATAACTCCTTCAATGATGTGTTGTGTGTACCCCACTTGACAAATAATCTTCTTTCCATCTATCAAATCACACATGGGGAAACTAGGAAAACTGTGGAGTTCACACTTGATTCAGTTATCATTAGAGACTCAAAGAGTGGAGCTATCATTATGACTAGGGTGGTTGATCATGCATCTCGGTTGTACTCTTTTTCACATTTTAGTTTTATTGATGAGGTTGATTCTTCCTATGTTGATGATTCATATTTTGAGGAGAACTTTGGGCATTTGAACTTGGGGATTCTCACATGTGACCCTATTCTTGAGCCTTACATTTCATCTCCTTCTATTGATATCACACCACCTATTGCACCTAATGATGCAGCTAGTGCGACAGTTTTTCCTTCTTGTGATTCAATGTAGCAGGATATTTCATGTCTTCCAGCTTCAGTTGATTGGGATGCCTACTTGACAGACATTGTAGGTTTGTTTGTGGACTCCTACATTGCAGATTTGGGAGACACCATTGATGACATTCATCTTCTCTTTGATGAAGATGATCCTTCTTTGATTATTGCGAGGGATCACTTTGACTCTCTGGTGCATTCTCTACATGATCAATCTTTAGAGGTTGACATGATTGTGGATACTTTTGTACAACACTTGGAGGAGGTCTCTTTATCTTTTGAGGAGACATATGAGTCTTTGGATATTGTTCTACATTCATCTCCACTAGATCTTGGAGTGCCTTTTTCAGTAGTGTGGCATAGTTTACCACCTTTGGAGGGGGTACCTTTTAGCATTGACATGGAGCAGTTTCTTCATTCATCTTCAAGCTTCTATCATTGGTGCAGATTCCAGATTGAGGGGGGCTTCCTAGTCTCTCTTCTTCTTCTCTCATATGGGGGGGACTTTTTCCTCACATGGGGTTTTGTCCTTCACGTACTTCTATGAGAGTTCTTTGTATCTAGTTTTCATCTCTCTTTTGGGGGAGGGTTTTTTGCCATTAGGTTTTTCTCTCTTTCCCTGCTTTGTGAGAGATTTCCTTGCATTGTTTTTTATGCATTTGCATTTGTACATGGGTACCTAACATGGCCTCGTAGCCGGGACCCATCTTGCATTGCTTAGTTGCATTGTAGACTTAAGTGCATTCCCCTAAGTTGCACTTAAGGGGGGGTGTTGGTGTAAATAATTATTCATCTTGGATATTATTACACCTTACTTAAGTTTACTTAGGAAATGCATTTCATAGTAGTTTGGGTATGGGACACTTGGGTGTTTGTGCCACATTGGGATAGTTTGTGTAGAAGAATTTCCACATTTTATGGTGTGATCTTGATGTTACACTCCACATTCAGTGGGTGATCCACCTCATGTGGAATATTATATTGTTTCTCCTACCTACCCACACCTATTTCCTACCTACCCTTGTTTTTTATTGAGCCACATGTCATGTTTGTGTGCTCACATATCCATATATCCTTGCCTATATAAGTAGGCTCATATTCATTGTATGTAATGATTGATGATCTAGTTGATCAGTATTTTCATCTTGATAGAATACGGTTTATTTCTATCATATATTTTGTCTCTCTTATTTGTGCTTTCCATTGCCTCTTGATCTTGGCAAAGCTCACAGACTTCAAGAATAAGTATCTAGGAAATGAGACAACCTTCGTTCTTTTCAGTGCAAGCAGGTGAATGACATTGACAATCATTATTTTATTGATGCAACTATATGCGAAAGGGATAATGCAATGCGGTAAAGAAATATGTGAATGCAGTACTAAAAATTAAAATAAACCCACCCTTAGATGTAATATCTTTTTAGGTGCATATTGTTGATGGGATCAAGAAGTGATTCTCCCTCCATTGTTTGCAAATTCTAAGTTCCATTTCCAATACTTTTGTTATGACAAAAGGACTTAACCAGTTAGGTTCAAACTTTCCTGGTTTTTCACGTTCAACAATGTTCCTTTGATTTTCTTTAAGAACGATATCTCCTATTTCGAAGCAACGTGGGTTGACTCGTTTGTTGTAGCTTCTTCTCATTTTGTTTTGGTAGCCTTGTAAATGGTTTAGAGCATTTTGTCATTTTTCATCTAGGAATTCATATTCTTGCAAACGTGCTACTCTATAGTTTTCTTCTGAGATAATGTTTTTAAGAGAGACTCTTAGGGATGGCAATTCTACTTCGATAGGTAAAATGGCTTCTGCTCCATAAACTAGAGAGAATGGTGTTGTACCAGTTGTCATATGTATACTCGTTCGGTAAGCCCATAGAGCTGGATTTAGTTGGAGATGCCAATCTCGTCCACTGTCATTGACAACTTTCTTTAAGATTTTCAAAATAGTTTTTTTTGCTGCCTTAGCTTGACCATTGCTTTGGGGATAGTAGGGTGTTGCACAATGTTGCTGGATTTTAAATTGTTCACAAAGCTCGTTCACTTCTTGATTTTTAAAGGGTCATCCATTATCAGTCACAATGCACATGGGTACCCCATACTTGCAAATGATATAATTCAAGATGAATTTCCTATTTTCTTTTCTATTGTGAAGGTCATCGGGATTACTTCTACCCATTTCGTGAAATATTTTGTAGCTGTGAGAATGAATTTATGTTCGTTGGAGGAGGTAGGATTTTTTTCCTACAAGATCTAATCCCCATTATGAAAATGGCCATGGTGATGTTATTGGATGAAGATCTTGAGCAGGTGCATGAATAAGATTCCCATGTACTTGGCATTACTTGCATTTTTGGACATACTTGTAAGCGTGCTTTTCCATTGTAGGCCAATAATAACTTGTTTGCAACAATGTTTTTGCTAGAGCGGGTCCAGAAGGATGTATGCCACATATTCCATCATGAACATCTTTCAAATTGATTTAAGCTTCCTGAATATCAAGGCATCTGAGTAAGGTATTGTCTACACTTTTTATGTATAAAGTATCAGCAATAATTGCATGTTTTGACGATTGTCGAATGAGTGTTTTCCTTTGATTATGTGAAATATCAAGAGGTATATATTGATCATGCAGGTATGCATATATATATTTGTACCATGGAGACTCGGGTCCTACTATCATAAGATGGGACAATGAGTTGTTCCACTTGAAATTCAAAGTGAGTTCCATCGTTTGGCATATCCAAGAGAGATCCTATCACTGCCTTTGTATTTGCTACCCTTTTTTGCACTCTCAAAATCTGTTCAAATGTGACCTTGTTGAAGTGTTGCTTGTATTCTTCTACCAATTGTTTGTATGGTTGTAACTTATCATCTTTTGTATTGTAATGATCATTGACTTGATTAATGATGAGTTGTGAGTCTCCAAAGACCTATAGATCTTTGATTTTCCATTGTAGTGCAGTGCGTAGTCCTGCCATCAAGGCTTTGTATTCAACAATGTTATTAGTACAAGGGAAACTAATCTTGAATGATTTGGGAATTAAATCTCCTTGAGGAGTTATGAACAAAATTCTTTCTCCTGCTCTATGATTTGAATGTGAA
The DNA here is from genome assembly GCF_030272615.1 of Cryptomeria japonica. Lineage (NCBI taxonomy): Eukaryota > Viridiplantae > Streptophyta > Pinopsida > Cupressales > Cupressaceae > Cryptomeria > Cryptomeria japonica. The sequence goes on from NC_081413.1 coordinate 358,654,140, forward strand.
CCATCAAAGAATAATTTCCATAGTGTTTGTGTCGATGGTGTAAATACTGATTCATCTGAAAAATCTATTACCATTGGATGATTGTCTTGTAAAGGTGCTTCTGCAAAATGGTCTGCTACGATTTGTCATTTAATGGCCTTTCTATTGATGTATTCAATGTCGAATTCACTGAGTATCATGACCCATTTTGGAACTCTTCTGGTTAGTGTTGCTCTATTCATCAAGTATTTGAGTGGATCAAATTGTGCAACAAGCTGTACTTTATGACTCAACATATAATGTCTCAATTTTTGTGATGCAAAGACTACTACAAGACATGCTCTTTCTATTTGTGTGTAGTTGAGTTCATATCTGATGAGTGTTCTACTGATGTAGTAGACAACTCTCTCTTTTCCTTGTTCATCTTGTTGTGCTAGGAGAGCGCCTAAAGAAGAATTTGTTGCAGCTATATATAGGAGTAATGGTTTCCCATGCACAAGTGGAACCAATATTAGAGTGGACAATAGGTATTATTTTAGTTTTTTGAATGCCTCATGGCATTGTTGTGTCCATTTAAATGTAACAGCTTTCTTTAGAAGATGTTGAAATGGTTGGCACTTTTCTGCCAATTGGGCTATGAAGCACCTTATGGATTATAATCTCCCTTGTAGACTTCTAAGTTGTTTGAGTGTAGTAGGTGACAACATGTCTAAAATAGCTTTCACTTTCTTTGGATCTAGTTCAATTCCGTGATTGGATACAATGAAGCCCAAGATTTTACCAGAGGTTATCCCAAAGACACATTTTTTTGGATTCAGTCTTACATTGTATTGCTCAAGTCTATCAAAGATCTTAGCCAATATGTTTAGGTGACTATCCCTTATTTTGGATTTTGCTAGCAAGTCATCTACATAATCTTCCATGATTTTGTGTATCATATCATGAAACAAGGTGGTCGTTTCTATTTGATAAGTGGCACCTACATTCTTAAGGCCGAATGGAATCACATTCCAGCAATAGGTTCCCCATGGACAAGTGGATATTGTTTTTGGTTGATCTTTTGGTGCAATTTTGATTTGATTATAACCGGAAAAACCATCCATGAGTGATAGCATTTCATTTCCAGTTGTTAAATCTACTAGGATGTCTATATTAGGGAGTATAAAGTCATCTTTGGGACAAGCCTTGTTAAGATCTTTGAAGTCGGTGTAGATCCTGATTCCTCCAGTATGCTTGGATTCTAGGACTAGATTTGAAATCCATTCAACATAGTCTATAGGTTTGATGAAACCCACATCTAATAATTTTTGTAACTCAATTTTGACTAACAAGGCTATGTGAGGGTGCATTTTCCTGAGCTTTTGTTTGTATGGTTTTACCCCTGGAAGCAAAGGCAAGTTATGTAAGACCAATTCCGAGTCTAATCTAGGCATATTTGCATAAGACCATGCAAAATTTATGGGTCTTTGCTTAAAGAATTTGATAAATTTATCTTTTTCCACTGGATCAAGAGATTTTTCCAGGTGAATGTTGGAACCTTCTCAGCATCGTCGATGTTGATTTCGTTAGTTTCTTCTACCAATAATGTTGATCGTTCTTTATCAATAGGTAGGGAATCTATTATGTGTTTGGCTTTATTATCACTGTCGTTATTAAGAGAGGAGATTTCTTCTCCAAAGTATGCAATTCTGTCTAGATCTATTGCATAACCAACATTATGATCATTATAAGGGAATCATCCCTTACACTCAAGAATTATGCTATGGCTTCGTCATTTTGAAACCAATCTAATTGTGGCTTTCCTTCTTTCCCCCAGTCAATCAAATATGGGTGCATAAGGAGTAAGTCTTTGTTTCCTATCATCTTAGAGGATCCTGATATCATGCATACCCAGTTATAATCTGTTGTTTCTTCATCATAAACTGGTGGTGGTTTGTCTTTGTTGTTAGATGGAAATTCATAGTCACGAGAATTTGTGACGCTTCCCATGTACATTTCACTTTCTAATTCTGTGTCACTTATTTGCTCTTGTTCTGGTAACTAAGTTTGTTGTAAATGAGTAGACCTCCTTTGTATTGTGGATACCCTTCTTAAGCCTGGTATTAGGCTTTGCAGTCTTTCTTCATCTGATTCAAATGGAGGAGCTGAAGTCATTTATGTTGGCAAAATTATTGACAGTAACCAAGGATTTGGTTCATCTGCTGGTGTTAAGCCTATATCTGTTACCATTTTTGCTTGTGTAGATGATTCAGGTATTGTACTAATAGATCTCTCTATGTTAGGCTCTTGCAGAAGTTGCCTCATGTCTTCACCATCTGGTTCCATAATAGGAGATGTTGGTGGTCTCTTTATTTTTTGAGGTGGAGAGAAATACATCTTTGTTAATGACTGATTTTGAGGTATGAATTCTGAAGGTAACCTTGGCTTGTTGAATATATCCAATATGCGTTGTCTAGCTTCTGTTATTGGTGGCACACATTTATATCCCAAGCCTTGATTCTTTGGGTTTTCATGTGGTAAAACAGGTTCTAATATTCCTTTTTTTTGTAGTCCTAATCATGTGGTGCCATTATACCCATGTCTTTGTAACATCTTGTAGCCATTTCCATATTGATGTAGAGGTATCCTTGGTACTACCATGTCATCCTCCTCTTTGTATATCCAGTGATTGATATCTTTATTTAGGGATTCTTCTTGTAGATCGCCCCATCTAATAAAGAACAAGAATCTAAATATTTTACTATTTCTTTTCCTTTATCTTGCTTCCTTGTTGTGCTCTGAGGCTTCCCAAAGGACCTGGGAGAAAATGATGATTGTTTATCGTCCAATGTGCTCGAAATGGAATATTCTCCATAGCCAACTTCTTTAATATGGAAAGAAGATGTGGTTGGTGTATTTTTCTCCATTTCTTTAATTGATAATGATTCTATTTGTAGGTGAATAGGAGCTTCTTGATTGTTTGGTACTTGATTGTCTGAGCTTGCCCTTAAATTATTACAATGTTGAAAAGGGTTTGGGTCACCATGGACAGTGATCTCTATATTGTATGAGAACTTTACACATTGGTGAAAAGTTGATGGTATTGCTTGCATTGTATGTATCCACGGGCAACCTAGCAGCATATTGTACCCCAATTCTCTGTCTAGGACTTGAAAGGTGATATTTGTTGTAGTTGGTCCCACTTGTATTGATAAAGTCACCATACCTCTAGAAGGGTGTTTCTCATCGTCATAGGATTTTATATTGATTCTCTTAGTAAAGTCAATATAATGTTCAGAATATCCCAAAGCTTTGATCAAATGTAGAGTGGATATGTTGAGGCCAGTGCCACCATCTATAAGTACTCTTTGAACCTTTTTTTAATCAATGAAAGCTTCTAAGTGCAACGGATCATTATGCATGAGTCAGTTTGCAGGAACATCCTATTCAGTGAATGTGACCTTTGAAGCTACCAAGTTTCCCACCATTGATTGAAATGTGTTCTCATCAATATCTCTAGCAACAACTGAATCTTATAAGGCTTTATCCAAGACTGCTTTATGGGCTGGTGATATGCGCAATAACTCAAATAGTAAAATTTGGGCTGGAGTTAACTTCAACTGATCCACCATATTATAGTTGCTAGTTATTGAAGGCTGGTTCGAAGGTACTCCTTGTAATGTGACTTTTGTTCTTCTAGTAATGACAAGACAATCTCTTCTTTTAGGATTCACTGTGATTGTAGCTACCATTTCATGTCCTTCACTTAGTGTGTTAATGGCATAGTCAAATGCTACATTGGTATAATTGGTAGTATTGTTTTGTGCATTAGAACTGGAAGCCTTTCCTTTGTCATGTTTGACAAAAGGATCTTTGAAAATGGTATGATCTATATTTGGTGCTTTATTATCCATAGTAATGTCACCTTGATCTATGAGATCTTGGATGAGGTTCTTCAATTTGTAGCAACTTGTTGTCTTGTGACCCTTATTATGGTGATATTTGTAGAAATCATTGTCATTACAACAAGAAGGTTTTAATGAACCCGGTTCATATGGCCTATCTTCCGGTAAAGTTATGGCATTTCTCTGTATCAACTTCTTCAGTGTTGATTCAATAGGTTCTCTGAGGGGTGTGAAGTTCCTTCTGTTGGTATTTTGGATATGTTGATATGGTTTTGTCATTGATGTCAACACCTATTAACACTTATCAACTCTGACACTTGGATAATCGGCAATGTTCACCGGCAAGCAAGTGACTTATGCACAGTCACCGGTATCTAGTACACCGACACTTGGAATGATATGAAAAACACTTGGTTAGACGAAGACATCGTTTGGACACATTGTTTTGAATATTTATTCATTGGTATATTCATTTTTGCATATTTGTTGTTACCGGCAAATAGGTCCAAGATAAGCACCGACAAGTTTATATATTCCATATCAGCACGACACGCTATGGAGATGATTTTGTTGTTATTGTAAATGCATTGAGCCAACATCATGCATCGGATATTATTTTATTTGTAATTGATTTTATTGTAATATCTTTTAGAGCCGACCTACTAAAATTGGTCTTAGATTATGGTATAAATGTAAGATCTTATTTGTAAGATCGATATGCAAATGTGAGAAGGATTGTAATAAGGTATATGCGAGAATAAGTAGAGCTATACACGCAGACATCATTTGAAGGTTGAAGGAAGGTTTTGTGAAGGCATATCAGAACTAAATCGGTACTGAATCCAGCATATGAAGATGGTATTTTGAGCAGTACATCATTATTGGATTTAACCATCCAATTGTAGTCAGTGTGACTCCTATTTGTGTTTGAGCAGTGAGCTCTAGGCGCTTGGCTTTTCTGCATGTGCAGACCCCATTTGTATACACATACTATCTGCAGTAGTATCATCTGATTGTGGGTAAGGTTTCCCACCGTGGTTTTTCCCCTTACAGGGTTTCCACGTACAAACATTGGTGTTATGTATTGTGGATGTTATTGTCTTTCTGTTTCATGCATTAATCTTTACCGGTACTGCAATTGACTGATAAACTGTTTACCGATATTAAGTTTAGTTTACTAGTATTAGGCATTAAGGTTGGTTAAGTAGTTTTTGGTTTGAATTTATTTGACAACTGATTCAACCCCCCCCCCCTCTCAGTTGTCTCTGGCACCTAACACCTTCTAGGTGCGCCTATCCTTGGAGGCCTTGGATTATTTGACTATAGTGCATTGGTGTTTTTTGTCTGAGACTTGTTCTTATCGGTTGGTCCTTGTAGAGATATTGTTGGTTGAGCTCTGTTCACAATGCGTGCGTCAACAACTTCGTCGTTTGTGACATTTTTGTTTCTAGACCAAAATTTTGGTCTTTCATTGTTTGTACTAGTGGTTGGTCCATTATCCTTGTGGTGTTTCAATATCCCTTGTTCTAATAGGCCTTTCTCACATTTTATGCCTTTTTCTGTTATGTCTTTGAACTTATTCAGGCATTGCATTTGTAATGGATATTTAATCGAAGGCACAAGATTTTCATTAAAAATGTCTACTTGCTCTGCTTCAGGGATGTGACTAAGACATCTACGATATAGGAATCTCCATCTTTGTAATAATGTGGTGAAAGTATCACCTTCTTTTTGTTTTGTTGCACACAAATCCATTGATGTGATTGGATTATCTATGTTGAAGGAAAAGTGGGATATAAATAATTCAGCCAATTCTCCCTATGAAGTAATCTTTGGTGGAAGGTGTGAAAACCATTCTAATGTTGTCCCTCCCAGGCTCTTTGAAAATAATCTCATCAAGTATGTATCATTGTGGGCTACTTCAATGCATTCCATGAAGAATTCTCTTATATGATCTCGAGGATCTCTTTTCCCTCTATATTTGTCAAATTTTGGAGTTTCGAAGTGTGGGGGAAAAGGAGACATGTATAATTTTCTATCAAAAGGATACAAACAGAGATCTTCCATGATATAGCTCTTTTTATCATTCCCCACTTGTATATTGGCCATTTGCTTTTGAAGGTTCTCCATTTGTTGAGTTAGAAGTTCTGTTTGAGTTATTGGTGTATTGATTTGTTGAATGTTTACCACAAAAGGTATAGTGTTTGAATACCTTTGAGCTTGTTGAAATGTGGACAGACTAGGTAGTTGTGTGCCATAAGTCCTAGTAGGTGGTGTGAAGTATGTGAATTATGGAGTGGTATTGGGCTGAGCCAAGCTTGTTATCCCTTGATTCACATTCTGACTACTGTGGGTGGAACCGACCGAAACTGTTGGTTGAGTTGTATTTACCAAGGTAGAGGTATAAGTTATTGGAGTTTGTAGTGTCATATTTGGCATTGTCGATGTTGTGAGATTGGCACTTGGTGGTGCCATTGTTGACTGTATTGAGGTTGTAGCCATATTTACATTTTGAGATATACATTGCATTGTTGTAGCAATTGTTGCTTGTGTATGTATTGTAATGAGTATTTGAAGTATATTATGGTTTAATGTCACACCTTGTGGCAATATTATTGAAATATCTACCCCTAGCGGTAACTTGGCCCCATTTTGTACTAGGAGAGAGAGATATCTTTCTCTGTCACTATTAATGAGAGCATTGATAATCATTAATGTTGCGGGATCTTGTTGGGCTGCTTTGAGTTCTTCCTTTGTCAAATTATGTCATATTTCATCAATGGAAGGCATCTTGTTTAGGTTTGTTGACATTGTTGCGGGTGTGTAACCCTGTGTTTGTTGTTGTGTGGATAGATCCTTATTCCATGTTGGGTTGACCAAAGGGTCATTGTTAGGATCCATTTGATTTTTTGCCTTTTGAGCATGCGTTAATGGGATGAATATTACTTCGAAGTGATCTTGACTCTCTAAGATGTGTATGCAAGACCATGTTTAAATGCAACTAAATATGATTCTATGACTCCCTAAAATGCAGACAATGTGATCTATGAATAATGACTCGCTATCTAGGATTCTGAAATTTAAGCACAAGATTTTCAACGTATTTCCGGAAAGCTTCAAACTCTGCCTCTTCTTTAATTTGGTTTTTGAGGTCTATGTCTATCTATACTAATTTTCAAACTTCTTCATCTATGACAGCCTGGACTATGTCTTATTGGTTTTGATCAATTATCAATTCTTTAACAAGGATATTTAAGTCATCAATTATTTCTAATTGAACGTTGTTTGCCCCAAGATTGGGTTGTTCAAATGGGAATTGATCATTTCCTTTTAGACCCATGTGTTGCAGACAATGTAGACTCTAGAAATGAATGAATGATACCTAAAATGATTGTCTCTTCTAACAAGGTTTGAGAAATGTTGCTATGGTTTTCTCTACCAGTTATCTAATGGCTTCTTTCTAAGCCGCTCTTTGTATCTTTTTCCTTAGTTTTTCATTGAGACAAATAGACTTTCAGATTTCATCATCTATGATAGCCTCAACTATATCATATTGGGAATGATTGACTCTTAATTCCCAAGCGAGGTTATCTAAGCCATCAATTATTTGTAGTTGGTCATTGTTTGGCCCAAGATTTGGTTGTTCAAATGGGAATTCTCCATCTCCTCTAATACCCATGGAATTAGGTATGATTCCTATAATCTGATGCAATACTAACCTTAAGACAATTTGGTGGAATGAATTTATGTGGTGATTATAATGGGCTTCCTACATGAATTGAATATTTAGGACCTATGATCACTTGAAGGTAACATGTTCATCATCTTTGAATTTGTGCAAAAAGGTTTGGTTTTGACATTGTTGAAACTTGTCTTTGATTGAAATTTTGATCTTTTGGAGACTGAAAATTTTGACTTTATTTTGATTTGTATCTTCCAATTTTTTGAATTTGTTGAAGTATAGCAAAGGACACAACAGTCACATCAAAAAGAATAAAACCATGAATATAGCAATTGTTTAGGAAAGTTTTTCAAATTTCCATGAATGTTGGAATATTTTTCAAGACCCCATTTTGTTTTTGTTATATTTAGGCAATTCGATATCAAACAAACTCTCCTAATGTCAAAAGGTCACAAGTATTATCACAACCCACATCTTGATACTCTGTCAGCTCGAACAGTCATGTCACACCCTAGGGTACGCTCATTTTTTTTTCCCTTTTTCAGAAATTAGATCAAAGAAGATTGCTCCTGAATTGGCCTGTTATCTTGGGAGATTTATGGTGAGTGTCTTGGGGGCAGATTCTTCCCCACCCTTGCACTATGATAAAACAAGTGTTTGGTTACTGACTCATTTTGGCTTCTAATTTCTATGGTTTTTAGACAGGGTTTCGTTCGAGTGGTCACAATCAGCAGTGTTTTACACTTCATTGAGGGAGGTCTCCTAGTCTATAGAGGTTACGCTCTACATATTTTAACGCACCTTATAGGCACTAAGAGAGGCATAACATCATTGTGACAACATGTAACACTCATCGCATATGATTTTCATCACATATGCATTTGATTATAGTGGCTTTGATTACTTGGCTTTAGCCATTGGCCACTTAGGTCATTCCCCTCTCACTAGCCTTAATGACATTGTTGGCATTTTGGATATGTTGATATGGTTTTGTCATTGATGTCAACACCTGTCATCACTTGTCAACACTTATCAGCACTTGGAGATCTTTGGTTATGTTCACCGGCAAGTCAGAGACTTATGCACAGTCACCGGTATTTGGTTCACCGACAAATTATATTGTTCATCAGCACTTGGAATGACTTGGAGATTACTTGGTTATGTCGAAGACATTATTTGATCACTTGGTTTTGGCGATTTGGTTATTTGTTTATTTAGGTTTGCATATTTGCTTTTATCGGCAAATAGGTCCAAGATAAGCACCGATAGGCATATTTATTCTAGATCAGCACGACACATTATGGAGATGATTTATTATTATTGTAAATGCATTGAGCCGACATCATGCATTGGATATTGATTTATTTGTAATTGATTTCATTGTAATATCTTTTAGTGAGGCAACCTATTCAATTGGTCTTAGGTTATGGTATAAATGTAAGATCTCATTTGTGAGATTTATATGCGATTGCGAAAAAGAATTGTAATAAGGTATATACGAAAAAGAATTGTGCTATACACGCAGACATCATTTGAAGGTTGAAGGAAGGTTTTGTGAGGGCAATCAGAACTAAACCAGTACTGAATCCAGCATATGAAGATGCTATTTTATGCAGTACATTATCATTGGAATTAACCATCCAATTGTAGTCAGTGTGACTCTCATTTTGTGATTGAGTAGTGAGCTCTAGGTAGCTGGCCTTTCTGCATGTGCAGAATCCATATTGTACACACATACTATCTGCAGTAGTATCATTTGTTTGTGGGTAAGGTTTCCCACTATGTTTTTTCCCCTTATAGGGTTTCCATGTACAAATATTTGTGTTATGTGTTGTGGATATTGTTATCTTTTTGTTTCATGCATTAATCTTCACCGATACTGCAATTAACTAATAAAACTATCTACCGGCATAAAGTTTGGTTTATCGGTATTAAGCATTAAGTTTAGGTTAAGTTAATTTTGGTTGAATTTATTGGACAACTGATTCACCCCCCCTCTCAGTTGGCTCTGGGACCTAACAATTGGTATCAGAGTCTAGTCCTCTTTTTGCAGAAGTTTAATAGCTTGAGGAGATCCAATTTCTTCTAACTATTTCAGGAAGGGCAGTTTGAAACTTGATGGAACTAACTATGGCATATGGAAGATCAGGATGGAGACACATTTGAATTACATTGGAAAGGACATATGGGATGCTACAAAGAATGGCTATACTACTCCTACTCAAGGTCAACCTAATCCACCTACCTTAGCTAAAGATGAACAAAATGATTGCAAAGCAAGAGAAGCACTTTTGAGCGCATTGTTTGATTAGCAAGTCATGGGATTGTTAGACAGATCTACTGCTAAAGCTATTTGGGTAAAACTGGAAACATTGAATGAAGGAGATTCCACAGTCAAAATTACAAAACTTGAATGCTTCTGGGTCAGGTATGAAAGTCTGAAAATGGAAGAAGAAGAAAGAATTTCTGCTTTTATGAAAAGAGTAAATGAAATTGTTTTGGGTATACAATAATGTGGAGGAACCTTAAGTGAAGATGAGACTGTTTCTAAAGTTTTAAGAGCTTTTCCACCGGCATATAAAATAAAATTTACAGCTATAAATGGATTGAGAACAATGCCTAATGCATCAGTATCTAGAGACACTTTGGTTGGAAAACTTTCATCTTTTGAACTTGAGGAATTTGGTCCTGTTACTACTATCAAGACAAATCTAGCTTTCAAGGCATCATCATCATCATCTGATAAATCTATTTGGAAAGCCTTCTATGCAAGAGAACTTGAAGAAAGCAGGAGAGAAAATGAAGAACTTGAAGAACTTGAAGCACTATTTGCAAGGAAAATGCCTAAAGGTCCAATTGGAAGTAAGTATGAAGGTAAAGCACCCTTTAAATGTTTTAACTATAATAAGATTGGTCATATGGCTTCTAGATGTCCTGATAGACATGCAAGATTAAGAGAAGAAGCTAAAAGAACACATAAGCCTAACCCTGACTATCAGAAATACAAGTTTAAGAAGAATAGAGACAAATCTTGTTATTATGCCGATGAAGGAGTTATTGATGATTCTGATGAAGATCCGATAGACAATGGATGGGATTTTGTTGCTATAACAGAAGATCAACTGACACCTATTGTTCAACCGGTAGAGCAGGCCCTGGCAGCTAAAGTTGAAGACAAGGATGAATGGATTATTGATTCGAGATGTTCACATCACATGACTGGTGATAAGAGTAAATTCTTAACTTTTCAGGAATACAATGGAGGTCTAGTAAGATTTGGAGATGATAAAGCTTGTTTGATCAAAGGAAAAGGCACTATATCTTTTGATGGTAAGAACAATACTGATAATGTTTACTATGTTGAAGGTTTGTAGCATAATCTTTTGAGTGATGATCAATTAGTTGAGAAAGGATTTCAGTTACAATTCAAGAATGGTAAATGCAAAATCTTAAATAGAACTGGTTTGGAAATTGCAACCGGTAATCAAACTAGAGGTAATATCTTTCATTTGAACAACAATGAGAAAGCATGTTTGATTGCACATATTGATGAAAGTTGGTTATGGCATAAGAGACTTTGTCATGTAAATTTTGATTGCATTGTGAAAATCAGTACTACTAAGGTGGTAAGAGATTTACCTAAGATTTTTAAACCTCACAATCCGGTATGTAAGGAATGTCCATCTGGAAAGCAAGTTAGAGAAACTTTCAAGAGTATTCTAGAGAAGTCTAACAATGTTCTTGATTTAATTCATACTGATTTATGTAGTCCAGCAAGAACTAGAAGTATACAAGGAGATAGGTATTTTATGCTAATCATTGATGACTATTCTAGAATGTGTTGGATTACTTTTCTTAGGGAGAAATCTGAAGCATTTGGGAAATTCAAACTATTCAAGGTGATGGTAGAAAATGAAACCGGCAAGAAAATCAAATGTTTGAGATCAGATCAAGGAGGTGAATTCACATCTAAGGAATTTAATACATACTGTGAAGTGAATTGGATCAGAAGACAGTTATCAACACCCCGGACACCCCAGCAAAATGGAGTTATGGAAAGGAAAAATAGAACTATTTTGGATGCAGCCAAAAGTATGATATCAGAAGCAAATCTACCTCATATATACTAGAGAGAAGCAGTCAATACAACAATTTATACATTCAACAGAGTTCACATCAGAGGTGAAACCGGTAAGACCCCACATGAACTATGGTTTGGTAATACTCCTACTCTTAAATATTTCATAATATTTGGAAGTAAATGCTATATTAGAAGAGATGAGTATATTGGCAAATTTGATCCTAGAAGTGATGAAGGAATATTTCTTGGTTATTCATCTAAGAGAAAGGCATATAGATGTTTCAACAAGAGATTGCAGAAAATTGTTGAGAGTGCAAATGTGAAGATTGATGAACAATTTAGAGGAAATTCAAGGTACACGGACTCTGAACCAGCAATAGAGATAATCACAAATGAACCTACTATGAATACATTGGTACAAAATGGTGATCTAGTTACACCAGCATTATCTAGAGATTCAATAGTCACTGAAGAACAACAACAAGTAAAAACACCCCTGTATGTAAGATTGAATCATTCTGAAGATCAGATAATTGGAAACAAATTTCAAGGAGTTATGACTAGAGGAAGATTGGAAAATGAAGAGGTGTGTATTATTTCTCAAATTGAACCTACATCAATTAATGAGGCATGTGAAGATAAATATTCGATTAAAGCTATGGAAGATGAATTGGAACAAATTGAAAGGAATAACACTTGGTCATTAGTTCCCTGACCTAAAGACAAAAATGTAATTGGAAGTAAATGGGTTTTCAGAAATAAACTTAATGAAGATGGTAAAGTAATCAGAAACAAAGCAAGATTAGTGTGTAAGGGATATTCACATAAAGAAGGAATTTATTACAATGAAACCTTTGCACCGGTAGCTAGAATTGAGGCAGTCAGACTTTTATTGGCTTTTGCAGCACACAAGAACTACAAAGTATATCAAATGGACGTTAAATGTGCATTTTTGAATGGAGATCTTGAAGAAGAAGTTTATATTGAACAACTTGGTGGATTTTCTTTGACAAATAACAAAGACATGGTTTGCAGGTTAAGGAAAGTTTTATATGGATTGAAACAAGCTCCTAGAGCTTGATATGCTAGATTGGATAAATATCTTTTGAAGCATGGTTACAGTAAAGGTAATGCTGACAACAATCTCTACTACAAAGTGACTAATGATGACATCTTGGTTATTGAAGTTTTTGTTGATGATATAATCTTTGGAGGAGAAGATGGTTTATGTAAAGACTCTTCTAACAAAATGCAGCAAGAATTTGAAATGTCTATGACTGGAGAGATAAAATTATTTTTAGGATTGCAGATTTCACAGACTGATAAAGGTATATTCCTATGTCAATCTAAGTACTTGAAGGAATTACTAAAGAAATTTGGCATGAACAATTGTAAACCGATAAGCACACCTATGACTACAACTGATAAATTATCTTTGAAGGATGAATCAACACCTGTTAATCCAACTAGATACAAGTCTATGATAGGAGGTTTACTGTATTTGACACAAAAAAGACCTGATATTATGAATGCAGTATGTATTGTTTCAAGATATCAGAGTAATCCTAAAGAAAATTATGAATCAGCAGTAAAAAGGATTTTCTGGTACCTACAAAGCACTACAAATCTTGGTTTACGGTATCCTAGAGATGAAAGTTTTGACTTATGTGCATACACAGATGCTGATTGGGCTGAAGATGTGGATGATAGAAAAAGCACCACCGGCGGAGCATTTTTTCTTGATAGCAGACTAATTTCATAGTTGAGCAAGAAACAGAGTTGTACAAGTCTATCAACAGCATAATTAGAATATGTTGCAGTAGCAACTAACTGTACACGGGTATTATGGATCAAACAAATGTTGAAGGACATAAAGGTAAAATGGAAGGAACCTATAATTGTTTACTGTGATAATATGGCAGCAATTGATATATCAAAGAACCCAGTATTCCACTCTAAGACTAAACATGTTTCTATAAAATTCAATTTTCTAAAAGAGAATGTTGAAGCAAAAGAAGTGAAATTGGTTTATGTGAATACTAAAGAGAAGATTGCAGATATTTTTACAAAACCTTTGCCTAAGGAGACTTTTGAATATCTCAGAGAGCAACTTGGAGTCCTACCCCCACCAGTAGAGACTTAGACAGTTCATGTTTGTCATCAACTGGTAGAATTAACAGAGAAACCTTTTTCCGGTTTTGATGAGGAGAGCTACTTCTCAAGGAGAGTAGCTAGTATAATAAGTTGGTATTTTGTATTTGAAACTGGTTTTTGTAATTCTTTGGCATTTGATGTCAAAGGGGGAGAGATTGATATGGAAAAACACATTATCCATTGGGGAGATATTGTTACTTTGGGGAGAGATTGTTGGAGAGATTGATTACTCTTTGTATCTGTATTTTCATTTTAATAATCTCTTTGGGAGATTGTTGGTTTTTGGTTTGTGGCATTTCTTTTTTGGCATTTTGATGGTTTTTCCATTCTATGTTGCCATCAATGCCAAAGGGGGAGATTGTTGGCATTTTGGATATGTTGATATGGTTTTGTCATTGATGTCAACACCTGTCATCACTTGTCAACACTTATCAGCACTTGGAGATCTTTGGTTATGTTCACCGACACGTTAGAGACTTATGCACAGTCACCGATATTTGGTTCACCGACAGATTATATTGTTCACCGTCACTTGGAATGACTTATAGACTACTTGGTTATGTCGAAGACATTATTCGATCACTTGGTTTTGGCGATTTGGTTATTTGTTTATTCAGGTTTGCATATTTGTTGTTACCGGCAAATAGGTCTAGGATAAGAACCGATAGGCATATTTATTCCAGATCAGCACGACACATTATGGAGATGATTTATTATTATTGTAAATGCATTGAGCTAACATCATGCATCGGATATTGATTTATTTGTAATTGATTTTATTGTAATATCTTTTAGTGAGCTGACCTATTCAATTGATCTTAGGTTATGGTATAAATGTAAGATCTCATTTGTGAGATTGATATGCGATTGCGAAAAAGAATTGTAATAAGGTATATATGAAAATAAGCAGAGCTATACACGCAGACATCATTTGAAGGTTGAAGGAAGGTTTTGTGAAGGAAATCAGAACTAAACCGATACTAAATCTAGCATATGAAGATGCTATTTTATGCAGTACATTATCATTGGATTTAACCCTCCAATTGTAGTCTGTGTGACTCTCATTTTGTGATTGAGCAGTGAGATCTAAGCAACTGGCCTTTCTGCATGTGCAGAATCCATATTGTACACACATACTGTCTGCAATAGTATCATTTGATTATGGGTAAGGCTTCCCACCATGGTTTTTCCCCTTACAGGGTTTCCACATACAAATATTTGTGTTATGTGTTGTGGATGTTGTTGTCTTTTTGTTTCATGCATTAATCTTTACCGGTACAACAATTAACTAATAAAACTATCTACCGGCATAAAGTTTGGTTTACCAGTATTAAGCATTAAGTTTTGGTTGAATTTATTGGACAACTGATTCACCCCCCCCCCCCCCCCTCTCAGTTGTCTCTGAGACCTAACAAGCGCCCTAACGGCAACTCGGGAGGGTAGGCCTTCTAAAGGATTTAATTGCAAAACATAAAGGAAAGTATGAAAGAAGAAAGCCCGGTTTTCTAATCACCCATTGAAGGGGAGAGCATAATACCTATGCCTTCGAAGACACCAAATACAAAGTTCTTTTTTATCCCTTCATTGCAATGATTTTCTATTCTAAGTGGAGATGTTTCTCCACACAAACATGGTGTTCATTTTAAGCAGCATAGCAATCATGAAAGTTGTTTTGTTCTTTATTAAAGCACCAAAAGGAAATATTTCTACTCTAACCCTATAGAAAAGATAATGTTAGTCAACACATGGTGGGCTATCCAGCCTAATTTTCAGGTTATAGAGTTTTATCTTTTGATAGACAGAAAGATATCTTGGTAAAAACCAAAACTGCAACAGAACAAAAAATAAAAAACTGAATCTATCAAATGCGACTAAACTACTAATCAAATGTGATCTGGTATCATATCAAATGTGACATGATAAACCATCAATTGTGAATTACTATGTAAGAAATTGTGACATGATGATTGATCAATTGCGATATGATGTGATAGAAATTGCGACATCTTTTTTTTTTTTGGATTTTTCAAACTTTTAACAAAAAAAACAAAAGAAAAAGACAGAACATAGAAGGGTTATTTTGCAATGATATTGTTCCACACTACGCGAGCCAACACATTGATTTCGTCAAAGAATTTCTACTTGGTTAAAAAATGATGGATGGTTCTATGATACTGAGCGATCTCCTCTTTTTCTTCGATCTCACGGAGCTCCCTTTTAGCCTTTAAAAGCCTCTGATAAGCCTTATGTTGTCTCCTATTCTGCTTTTCCTTCCTTGCACTTGAAATTTGGAATCTCACCTTTCCTGCCATTGGATTAGATACATTTTATATGTAGAAATCAGCTTTTCCAGAATTCGACAAAATTTCAGGGTTAGATGCACAAGACAAAATCACGCAAAAACGACACAAGAATTTCTTAATTGACAATCTTTTAGAGAAATTGTGATCTATTTAATAAATTGTGATATCCTTTCAGATCAATTGTGATATGATGTCAGAGCAATTGTGATATGATATCAGCAATTGCAAATTTCTGCGTATTCAATTGCGACATCCAATTTCGTGTGCACATACAGATTTGTAAAACATGTCAAAACAAAAAATAAAGGTCAGAGTGTATTCACGTCAGGTTCACCAAATGTCTTCAGGCAGTAAATAGGCATAAATTGCATAAATCAGATTATCAAAGAGAGAATCACAACTCTAAATTTAATTATTACTCCTAAATAACAATGAAATAATACAATTATCAATTGATTTGAAACAATATATCTAAGACTCCCTCAATTGACATAGCAAGGCTTCCATTTCTCTTCTCAATTTTTGTTGATGTAGGTGGCTCTCAGGTATTGCACTTGATTTCCTGCATAAAATAGACATCAACTTTGAAGACTGTGATTCTAGAATGAACTAAGAAAGCAGGTTGAATTTATAGATTTTCAACACAAAAGGGGTGAGAAATAGAACTCAAGTGTTGATTGATAGATAACTAATTTAGATTGATCAGTGAACTCAATTGATTGATTTGTTAACTCATTTGATTGAGTAGTCAAATGGATTGATTGAAGAGTGAACTCCATTGATTGATTAGTAGACTGGATAGATGGATTAGTTGACTGGATTGATTTTGAGTTAAAAAAGGGTGATTGATGAATTAACTGAGTTAACTGATTAGACAACTGATTTGATCATTTAGTTATGATTTTAGCATGTGTTGTAGGAATTTGAAATTGAATTTTATTTTCATTTTCAATTTGGATTTGAATTTGGTCATTCGAATGCTAAAATGCACATGAAATTAATTGAAATTTAGATTTGGGGAAAATGTGAATTTGGGAATGTGAAATTAAATGAAATGATATGAAATTCGAATTTGGGGAAATATGAAATGAAATTGGATGGAATTAATTAAAATTATAATTTGGGGAATTGGAGGAATAAGTTAATTAATTTAAATAATTTAAATGAAATTATTTAAACCTAGGAAAAAGAATTAATTAAATAATAAAGATTATTTAACTAAGGAAAAGGTCATAATTAATTAAATAATTGATATTTAATTAATAATTGAGATATGGTTAACTTGTTAAAATGATTTGAGAATATAAATAAAATAATTAGGAGTGTTGAAGGGGATGATTAGAAGAAATAGTTAGTTTAATCAAATAATTAAAGAATTACTTAATTAAATAGACGAATAATTAGTTAGAATTAATGAGACATTTTTAGGTGTCTATAGATAGCATGACTTTTAAAAGGATTTTTTGCATGATCAACCCACTGGGACTTCAACTGCGCCTCCAACTCACGTTTCAGTTTTGAGCAAAATTTTGCATGAGTATGAAAGCCTGGTTCATATAGCATGGTCTTCGTAGTGCTCACCCAACCTCCGTTTCATAGTAGTTAACTAGAGTATAGAGGTAGAGACCTGCAAGTCAACTGCAACTCCTAGATTTTGAGTTCTTAATTTAGATTAGGTTTATTTCATAGAAAGTAGGGCAAAAAACTCTATAAATTGAGGAGTTTGATTCATTTGTAAGGGTCCACAAATTGATGATTTGAGGCCCACTTAGAAATTTTAGATTATTTTTGTAGATTGTTATGAACTTTAATTATTTTTGTGACACATTCTTTGAAATCAGTACAAGAAGCATCTTATAGATTGCCTGATCTATGCATATGTTCTACGAGTTTGTTCTTTGTAATCTAGTAATGTCTATTGTTTGAAATCAACAACTTGTTTTGATCTTCTGTTTATTGCTTTATGAATCATACTGTGCACATAAGTGGTGTATGAGAATTACTAGGATAGACAATATTGTGGTGATATTCTTTCCATGAGTCTGTAAGGTTGCTGACTTTGCATGTTTACTGGAGGTCCGTTATTGAATGCTGATTTGGATAATATTTGATGGTTTTTGGATTGCAGGGTACTAATTAAGTAGTTCATTAAGTTGTTATTGAATTGGTTTCATTGTTATTTTCTTGTTTCTCTATCTCTTGTAATTTATTTTCAGAAGAATCTTAAAATCATAAAAATACAAAAAAAAGAAGTTAAGTTATTAATGATTATTGGGATTTAGTTTCAACGAACAAGCCCCTTAACAGGTACAACTGCATCAACCATTGGGCTACCCATTACCGTCAAGACCCGATTATAGAGACCTTGGAGTGATTAGTTCCCAAGAACTTATTGCTTTTCAGGAGAGGTGGTGAGTGTCCACATTGGCTATCTGACTGTTGGCGAGTGTGTCAAAACAATCATCAACAGGACCATACTCTGGCAACCTCTGGAATCTCCTGACCCACTCAAAATGATGACTATGAAGTTGAATCGCCATCCTGACAGCTAGCAGCACTCTAAAAGTCTCCAATAGGATCTCCTATCTCCAAATTTCAAAAGCTCCAGGTGTACAAATGAGGTGGAAATGAGCCCAAGTTGCCTTTTATAACCTAATTTTAACCTAATGAGGAGAAATTATTTTTTCTAAAGTGGGTGGCATTTTAATTTTTCAAAATTTTAAACTCTCACAATTAATTGTGCACTATTAAAAATTTCGTGAGATTGATTGCTCAAACAAATTTATCCAAATCTTTTGCAAATCAACCTTTCGAGGGGGCATATACCATTGATATTTTATTGACATCGGGGGCAAAATTGAGACTTGATTTCAAATTTATTTTTTCTTTGAAACAATGTTGTTCCAACATCATCTCAAAGAGGGGCAAAATCTATACACCTAAAAATGGCTATGATTTATTAAATAAATATTTATTATTTATTTAATGATTATTCTTTTATTAAATAAATAAATTGAAATTTTTATTTATTTAATTCATTTGTCCTATTCTTCTATTTTCAATTAATTAATTAATTAGTCATTATTTTATTAATTATATTCCTAAGGTGTTCTTGATTAAATAATTTAAAATTATTTAATTATTCAGCTTTTCCACCTCATTCAATTTCCACATCAGCTTATCCTACCAACTCATTCTTCATGTGGCTAAATATTAATTTTTCCTATTTTTAATTAGCTACATTATCTCCAACTCCCACTTCCTATATTCCTTCTACTACTCCTACATCTTTTGAGGATGTTGTGTCCACCTCATCTTGGTCAAACTCCACTTGTCCCACATTTCCTAGATTGCCTCCAACTATCCTATATTCTTGGAATTCTCAACTATGGTCAACCCTAGCAAGTTGTCACTTGGATTTCTCTCCCACCTTTTCTTCCATCTTGCATGTGTAGGGGGAGCATTTTCCACATTTTTCTCTCACATCCTAACCAATCAAATCATAGCCATCAACTAATCAAGATTCACTCTCAACTATTGATCTTTGCCACATAGGATTTTGCTCATGCAAATTCTATAAAAGGTGTATTTTTCCAATAATTTGAGACTAATCGTAATCTTGTACTCTAGTTGTTTTAGAGCATTTTGAGCATTTTCACAGTGTGCCTTGGCTTATCTTAGATATCATATAGCTTTATAATATTATTTTGCATATTTAGTTTGCATTTTAGCATAAAAAGACAATTGTATGTTCATGTTTGTCATCTTGAAGATCATTACTAGTGTAGTCTGAGAGAAATCACATCATTTGTTTCAAGAGTAGAAGGTGATAGGACACAATAGGATAACAAACGGGAGTTTATTTCTTTTGGAATTATTTCTTGTATTTGTTTCATTGGTAATCTAGGAGCTTTCAGGTTTCTATTTTATTTTCTAGGTTACACAGTATGCTTCCCTTTTTACAATGGCATCAACTACTATTTTTGCATCTTCTTGTAAGTGAAGTCTAGACACTAATAATCTGCCTACTAGAGAGATTGAAAGGAGTGTCACTTGGGTCTCCACTTTATTAGTGGTACGATCATTCAATTTTTGTGCTCTCATTGCAAACACTTCACCATTTTTATTTCTTGCAATACAATTGGCCCTTAAGGATCTTGATTCCCTTAGAAGCCCCATCAAAATTGATCTTAATCCATCCAACTTCCAACTTCATCCAATTTTAACTACTCTTTGCATATTGAGGAATATCAACCCTAGATGACTCATTAATAGGCCTAAATTTCAGCAACAACCATTGAGACTGTAAGATTTTATCTACAATACTAAAAGGGTGTTTCTAATAATTATGATTAAAAGTTGCCACAATCACTATTTTTGAAATTGCATGTTCTATTTGTACACACATACACTGCCAAGATTCTTCTTTCTCCTAAAAACTTCTCCTACTCCTCTCCTTCCATATTTCCTAGATGAGGATGGATGGAGCAATATACAAAATACTTGAATATATATTATCTCCAAATTCTAGCTTTGGAACAACTCTATGAGATTAAACAGAGAGCGATATATGCCAGTTTAATTTTTGCAACAGAAACTTCGAGCAGTGTTGAGAAACATTAGAATTTAGAAAGCGATGATCCAAAGTCTCATTTCACTCTTTATAAAGAAAACATCTTGTTAGTTCCAAAATCAACAGATTGCAAAACCCTAAGAGTGTGCTAAGTTCTATAATTAGGTTTAGTAATTGACTTGGCCAACGAACAAGATTCTCCTAAGGGAGATATCTTCTTCTTTTGAGGCTCTGCAAAACCTTGGTGGGTATACCTTGAATATAGCAGATTTATAACCTTTGATCTTTGTTTTAAATTCACTTAGTACAACACATATTCCAAAAGTGGATGCTTCATGCCTTATTACTCCTAATCCTATCTTATCTCCTTAAACTATTAAAGAAAAACTAAAATCCAATGAAATTCTCTTTATATGATGATGATCAGTGCCTCCTCCAGGGCTATAGAGTTATAAGCATCAAATTCCTGATTATTATTCAAGTTACTTGGCATTAAAAAAGTTTATACTTTGTATAAACATGCAAGAATATGATATTATCTGGCTCTTCTCGTTAATCCAATTGTCTTCTTTCAAATTGTTATAATTGTATACACCTAAAAATGGTCTGAAGATAGTTAATTAAATACACAGTTATTTGATTAATCTCCCTTCCCAATTAATTGAATTCACAAGCAATTTGACTAATTTCTCTATTCATCTACTAGTAAATAAATCTACATGATTTATTTATATAGTTCATTTCATATCCCCCTTTGATTAATTAATTGTAAATTAATTAATTCCCCTCATTTTAATCAATTCTCCTAATTCCTAATTAAGATTAACAAACTCAAGTTTGTTGAGATTAATTATCATTTTCCAAATTATCTGAATTTCTAAATTCAAATGAGCACATGGCTCCTGGCTTTTAACCACCTAACCTAACCATCCCTTAACCTAACCCATTCCACCTAACCCTATCCTATCTTGCACATTCTAACCTCCTTATCCTAACCTCCTATGGTGTGGATATTCTCCCCTTGAGACACATGACACTTTTACCACATGTCTCCTCCCTTGGACACTTGCCCTCTCATGAGCAAGGCTCCTTTACACTTGTCACCACAGAGATGACAAGTTTCCCTTCCTCCAACCTCTTCTCCAAGTTCCTTAATCTTGCCCCTTGATAACTTCAGATCAGATCTGGACCATTGATTCCTACCACCTCAACTTTGGCCTTGGAATCCCTATAAATATCCCCCATTTTGGAGCAATAAGGATCCCTTGCATTCATATTTTTAGCATCATTACTATAGGCATTTGCATTTCAATTATCTAGTAATTATACTTTTGGATTAATCATGGCATGTTAATCTAGTTTCTTAGATCATGCATTTCATATAATTTGCATAATCAATCATGATCAAGTATCTACTCAACTCTTGAGTTGACACTTTGGAGGTCATTGCTCTGCTGAGAGCCAATCAATCCAACACCTTCAAGGTCCTCAAGAATAGAGGAAAATGGGACATTTCAAGGAAGTCTTATGGTTTGCATCTTTAATTTAGTTTTCAATTAAGCTTTCCATTATGTTTTTATTGTCTCATTACATGTGTATGCCTTTCTATATACCGCATTTTTAGCATCATAATAATTTAATTTAATGTAGTTTTTAATTCTACCTTGCAGAAACCAATCAACCAATTACACAAAATAGGGAAGGTTGCTTTGATAAATCAGAATTATCCTTGATACTTTGATTTAAATAGATAAGAAAAAAATAGATTGGAAACAACCACACAATACTCTATCATCCACAATCAACATAGTAACTGAGATCAAAATCTGGATTCTTTTATTATATTTGCCACAGTAAAAGAGGTACAAGTATTTTTTCTCGATTCTTCTATATTCTATCTTCTATCTTTAAAAAAAAAATGGTCTTGGTTTCTCCCTTATATACAAAATGGGGAGAAGCAACAAGCTTCAAACCATTACAATTCATCCACTCATAACTAATTGTATAATGAAAAAGGCAAAGTTAAACATTTAGAATTTTTAAACAAGCTTAATTACATGAAAAAATATAATGATAAACATAATAATAGCTGATGACTATAAGGAAGCCCGTTGTCATGACAATACGAGTAACAACCGGTGAGCCTCAGGTCTGGAAAGGTTTTACTTTCAATTGTGTGACCTCTATATTCACCGGTTGGCTCCCTATACTTTTAATCTTCCACAACCTTCAAATATATGGTCTCCCATTGATAGACCTCATAATCACTCGCCCACTTGTAGTTTTGCACATCAGGTATGTTGACGAGGTGGTCCTTCCATTTCTTATCTATCATAGCCTTGACCTCAATGACAAACTTTGAATATCCAATGTCCCAAGTGATGTTTCTATCCAAGAACAAGTTGAAAACCTAAACACTCATATCCATCTCTTCCTTCATGTGGGAGATGATCTTGGGAACCATTTGGCAAAACTCACTCTTCTAGTCATTGAAGTTTTTGATATATTTATCCCTATCCACTATGGCTAGTATAGTCCAATGCCGGAAAGTGTGAAAAGAATCTATCTTAGCCCCCACCTTCTATTCTTCACACTGAAAATATTGAATCTCTTCAATGATGTTTTCTATTATCCTTTCGGTTCCTTTTATTGCTTGACGAGTAGTTGGGTCCCTTTGTGTAACTCTACACGAGGTGATCAAGGTATGGTGGGCTAGTTGCCATTTCTTTGATAGAGCTTCCAATTTGGGCTTGTTCTCTACCAATGTTTCTATCATTTTTAAGAGAGACTCATAGCTTCTATAGACATCTCCCAACTTTTCAATTGCAAGATTTTCCCTATGGGTCAATATCTGCTCAAAAGTACAATATATTTGTTCAGGAATTCTCTAGAAAAATTCTTTATTGATTGCCCTCAAGTCTTGAATCTCCTTTTTATATTTATTATTTTCCTCTTCCCATATTGGTTGTCCTTAGTGTGGTCTATTGACTTTGGGGGAGCATGCTTATGCAGGACAATGGCCTTACTCTGTTTGTCAGACTGTTCCTTTACCTTTTCCTTCCACATAGCCTTTTAAATATACAATCTATTGATTTTATCATACATTTCCTTGTGACCCTGTTCTAGCTCAATTAGCCTTTGTTTCATGTGCTTTACAACATCTCTCATAAACATCGTAGAATGCATAATTAATGTGGCCACCTATAATGGGGAGGTATCTTTTATAGTTTTTAGAATTGTTGTTCCTTTTGTTTTCTTCACCAAATCTACAAGCTTTGGCCTATTGGTTCTTTTCAAATTCACCCATGTAGCTAATATTTTAGTCTTGGAGTTGTATCTTGTATCACTTACCCCTTCACCAGAATAAATTTCTGCAAATAGCATAGGATCTTCCTATTTCCTCACACGATCAAGTAGGAACATTTGTTTTGCTATCATTCCTAGCACAATTAACATATTACTCTTCAAGACCACCTCTCTCACTTTTGTTGGAGTAACATGCACATCATCAAATTTTATCTCCTTGAAGGTTTGAGAAATAACTTCCTCATGTTTGGATTCATCCACACCCATGAGTTTTATTTGCTTCCTCTCCTTAAATTACTTCATTTTTATATTTAAACAAAAATATTTAAATTCAGGAGTGTGAATGAATTCATCATCATCCAAGAATCTCATGGACATGGCCACTCTTTCATCAAACATATTTATAGGCTCTTCTCCTTGTGTCATCTGGGCCTCATAGCCATGGATTTCTTCTTCATATTTAGGAGGATCAACCTCTGATTTCTTTGTTGCTTCATCTCCTCTCAAGGTCATCAGTGTGCTAATAGCTTCATCAGTATCACCCTCTCCCTCTAATTCTCCATAATGTACAAGGGGGTTTGAATCATTCATCTTTTGCCTTTTGGTAGGAGGAGTAGGAGAAACCTCCTTTGTAGACTCATCATCAGATACATCATGGATAACAACACATTAGGGTTTCTTCAATGGAACTGTGGCCTATTTTGGTGGAGATCCACCACCTGTTGATTTACCATAGATTCTCTCAAAGTTATTCAAACACAATTCATTTCTTTTTAATTCATTGGTTTCTTCATTATAAAATCTGAGGAAAGTGGGTTCTTTCTTCTTCTTTTCTCCCTCTGTTCTCATTATGACATGCCATTTTTTCCTCCTTTGCACTATTTCTCCAAATGATGTACAATTCCTAATCATACCCTCTTTTATCAATACTTCATGTGAAATTGTTAACAAAAGAACCAATGTGATACTCAGGATCACACACTCTCCTTGCCAAACTTCAATGAACAATTAATCTTTATATTATTTTGTAATTTTCTAGCATATTAGATATAATGCAACATGATGGGGCAAGAATGTCCCCTTCACCCTTCTCTCTATGACTTCAGTTTCTAACTACAACATCTGTCACATGAACTCCAAAAAAGAAAGTCTGTCTAATACAAACATAGGTAGCAAATGAGGAGTTTGGGGGCATCCATATACCCTAATAATGGTGTTTTCTCCCACATTTAAAATCGGTTGACAAAGTTGTGAGTGTGACCATTTTCAGTATCATAGACTAGTGGCCTCAAAACTCTCCTTATATCTAGTGATAGTTTCAACTTGATGATTAAGGGAACCATAAAATATAATGACAAAAGAATCACAAAAGACTTTGCAATCAACATCCTTGCATCTTCAGTCTCATAAGTAACACAAAAACTATATTGGTAATTTAATGTCATTCTCATCCACTACTCCCAATTTTAGTCTTTGGGGTGAAAGTTTTCCTATTTTGGTATAGGATCATATAACACAACAAAGAATAATGTTGGAAGTCATTACTTTTCTTCTCTTTCCAAGCAGTTGCTCATGTACTCTCCTCTCAATCTCAGATGCAAAATCAAATTCTGAATTCACTTCTAAATTTTGGATCCTCATGGCCATGTACATTAGTGATGCTGGCATTTTGGCCCTAGCATCTTCTCCTAAGACTTGACACAAGGCAAAGTAATTTCTCTGGAATTACACAAGAAAATCATCCATAGGAAAGGCTTCACTACTTGCAATCATTATGGACTTATTATTTATGCCCCTCCTCCTATAAAGCAGGAGCTCATCCTTCCTAAAAGTTTTATGCAGCCTATTGTAATCCATTTCAAATTTTTCAAGTCAACCTTGGTGAGGGCTTTCTTGTTCAAGATAAAAAAATCAATCATACCAGATTTTATAACTACCAACAAAGGATTTCCTCTGGGAATCCTGATGGTTTTGGTCATTGGGTCTTAATGGTCTTCCAACAATTGAATTAGCTCGACATCCACAAAAAAATTAGGCATAATCAACTTAGAAATGTCAAGGATCCATGGGTTTGACACAAGAATCTTTCTATCTTTGTTCTTGTAAAAATACCAGAATAAGTCCCTTCCTGAGATGGGAATTGTGGTGTCCTTGCAACCCTCCATTTTATCTTTAAACATATTTTTAGCTCATGAGTCTACTGAGCCAAGTAATGCATCTAACAACGATTTTTGCATAGGCCTTTTAGCAAGGTTTGGCATTCTAGGTTTTCTTTCAGAAGTTTCTTCTCCTTTTGAACTTTCACTTTCCCTAAGTTCTTCCTTCTTCTAGGCATTTTTTCCTATGCTCTTTGCTGAAAATTCAAATGTCTTTTACAAATTTAGTTGTTGGAGAGGTAACTAGGTACTTACTTATGACTGTCATACACAATTTTGGCTCGTTGCAGAGCTCACTTTGCGCAATTCTTCAAATTGGAATGCAAAAATTGAGCTAAAAATCATTTATTAATGATGACTCCTAAGGTCTTTTCTATATTTAATTCATTTGTGTCATTAACAACTCTGCCACCCTTTTCAAAATTTGATTTATGACATTGCTAATGTCATACTCAATTTTCTTCGGCTCATTACTTTCACAGTATTGCAAACTTTTGAAATAGATTGTGTTTTATCTTTGTGAAATAGTGACAAGATGTATCACTATATCACAACATTCCTTTCCCTTTATTTTGACTCTGTGTGATATGGCGAGGCAAATTTTGACTGTTATCAGTACATTGTAGCATGGTTTTTTATCATTTGCATCCTCCTTGTTATAGTTCATTAAGTTATCACTAAATCACATCCTTTTGGATTCCTTAGTAATTGTTCACTTTATTTTTCCCCCAGTTTATGTTTTTGGTGGGCCCGGTTGTTATTGCCTTTTAGCTAGCAGGGCAAAGTGCGTAGGACACTTGGTGGCATGACGTTGCTCCCTTGGTTCATCTTTGGTGTCCAGTTTTTGAAGCAGTGCGGGGGTTACAAATGGCAATGTGTGTTGACTATTTTTGGCGGGCCCACTCGTTAACACAGTATGAGAACGGTTTCTTGCGATTGTGGCTCTTTCTGCAGCCCGTTCGTGGTTAGCAAAATCTTTTCAGTTCATGGTAACCTACAGACCGTTGCGGGTGAAAAGTAAAATTTCAGGGTTTGTTTTTCTGGGTGCGGCCTCCGTAGTGACACAACATGTTTTATGTTAGGAAGGGGTTGTGCCATTTTGGCATTTTGGGGAGCTATTTTCAGAAGCGGGGACCTCTTTAAATGTTGTCTTTTCCCTTGGGTAAAGGGGTTCAGAACTTGAAAAGAAAGAAGAACAGTCCAGTTTGCGAAGTAGGAGTTTTCTTTTTGTTTCCAGCCTTTAAAAACTATTTTGGTCCTGCTAGAAGAAGATTATTCAAATTGCCCCTACGGCCTTTATGATTCCTCTTTTAGTATGCTATTAATGGTATTTTATGTGCTATTGTGTTGAAAATTCTGATAACTTTGGGAATATCTCTATCCAAGACTTCACTGATTAAACTATGTTTCTACACTTGTTATCTGATGAATGTGTGATGAATATTTCCATATGTTTTTCAAGTAAATATGTTTGTGGCTTTTGATTATGTTCTTGATCTAAACTTGTAGATTGTTGAATGGACTTACAGAAGTTATATGCTTCTTAATTTATGTTGGTTCATTATCTCTTAATGATCTGGTGTATCGCCCAAGTATTTTAGTGTTACTTTTAAAGAGTATTTGTTTCTTTCCCCTTTCCTCAAAAACCAAAGAAGAGTCGGCTTCTCAATCCTAGAGGTCATTTAGTGTTTCTTGTGCAAATTGGTTCCCCAGCACTGAATTTCCCATAAGGTTGTTTGTTCCCAAAGCAAAATTTAGAGTCAACAGTTCTTTTTCTGGCACGCCCAGTGGGACCATTATTTTAAACCACATCCCAGCTAGTTTAAGAGTCATAGACCTGTCACCAGGAGTCAAACGGCCCTACATCCTCATCTTCTTTTTCCTCCATTGGTGACCATCCATTCTACCACAATTTTGCCTCCACAGGGTCTCCCTACTATCATACACGTTGTAATGGCGCAAGTCCCTCCCCGGAATTTTGTGACATGGGACAATGGTAGCCCCCTCATTCCTCCAGTTCCACCTATAGTTTGGGGATCCATTTCGGCAGCCGCGCTAAAGATCGTTCCCAAATTCATGGGAGAGTGTCATAAAACCCCTAGAGAACATCTGCAAGATGTGGCGACTATCTGTACTGTACATGGCATCACCGAGCAGAATGTAGCTTTGAGGTTGCACGTAGCGTCTTTCAAAGGGAAAGCTCTAGACTGGTTTAGATCTCCAGGCCCTAGCACTATAGGGGACTAGGCTCAGTTGGGGGATTGTTTCTTTCAAAGATTCTTAGACAAAGCCAATAAATCATCCCTAATGCACCAGCTCATTACAATCAAAAGGGCTCCCATAGAGGCATTAACTAATTTCAACCTAAGATTCTAGCGAACCTGGCAAAGGATACCATTATTCGCCTGCCCCCTGGCAGATATGGCCTTCATATTCTATCTAAAAGCTTTCAATTCCAACATATCAGTAATGATTCAATCCTTAGGGATAATACTCTTCCGCAGGCATTTGACTTAGCGGTTCAAGCTGAAAATAACCTTATCGACGTTGGAAATCTCGCACCTCGCCCTACAATGCCAGTGTTCCCTAAAATATCTACCCAAGTCATGGAGGAAACCGCCCCGAGCACCTCGGCTCTACAGTCTATGTACTTGTTCCCTACTCCTCAAGCTACTCCCCAAACCGCCTCTCTGGCTACTGAGGTCAATGATATGAAAAATCTCTTAAGATCCTTCTCTAATGAAATTGTCAACCTAAAAAGGGCCCAGGTCTCTCCTACCAAACCCCCTTTTTAGCAAAGCTTCCAAGGAAACCGACCTCCCTATCACCATCCTAATTATCGGGCTGAGAAATCTCTCCAATTGAATGGCCAAATTATCCCCATCCCTAATCCATTATAGGTCATCCACCCAAACATTGGTAGAGAATTGACTATAGGTCAAAATAATTTGGTGGACGACACCAATTCTTGGTGTTTTCCATGCAACAATGCTCATGCTCCGAGGAATTGCCCAAGGGGAAATTTGCAATAGAAGGTCGTGGAACAAATTAACTCGGGTATAATACTAGATGAATCCACGTATACATCTCTGGGCATGGATAATGTAGCTTTCGTGACTCAGATGCAAGGAATGTCATTACAACAAGAAGCGGAAATCGCCCCTGATCACACACTTTTTTCATGGATGGAGGATGATGACACAGTAGTAACTAATAATGTAGGAGCTCCGAAAGATGGAACCCATATGGTGCATTCAGATTACAACCTTCACTCTAAAAGGCGTTTGAATGGGGAGGACGCCAACAATATGAGATCAGTGCTTATAAATAGGCCCCCGGAATCACCAGTTATCGGTTCTGCCTATCCCAGGAAGGAGTTCATCCCTTACAAACCTAAAGAGCCTAAGGTTTTCATGCCCCTGGCATTGGATGTAGTAGAGCAGTTGAAGAAAGCTCCAGCTCATGTCTCTCTATGGGACCTCCTGAGTATCCCAGAACAGAAAAGCAGGCTAAGAGAGGCATTGTCCCATGATCAAAAGGATGTAGGTGCGGTAGCTCCACCGCTCCTTTAGACAAATGGAATGGATCGCCACCCAGCAGTTAGCAAGGCACATCTCCCTGCTGCTTTGACAAATGAGAGCTCACTCTCCACTATACCAGGAGAAGGTAAACCTAAGTTGAATCCTTTTTACCTTACCCTTATAGTTGGAGATAAATTTTTGCATAACTCTATGATAGATTTTGGTGCTAGTACCATGGTCATGCCTAAGCAAACTGCCAAAGTATTAAACATTAAGTATGACCCTTTAAGTAAGGGAGTAATGCAGCTCGATGGGAATAAAGTTCAGACGATAGGTCTCATCAAAAGCCTCCCCTTGACTTTATTTGCATGTCCAAGTGTAACAGTATCTCAAGAAGTAGTGGTCATTGATATCCCTCCCGTCTTTGGGCTCTGTCTGTCTCAAGATTTCACTGCTAAAATAGGAGGATATATGTCCCTAGATTGGTCCCACCTTATCCTTCATACTTGACACGGTGCTAAGATGAAGATCCTTTCAGAGCCCCTTCACGCTGAGCATATAGCTAACCAAGCCTTGACCAATTTCAAGCCTACCCACACCTCTATAACCAATGATGAGTGAAAGGTGGTAGAGCTTTTAGAAGATGAAGAAGTAATCGGGGAAATCCCACCCGAACAAGAAGCTTTCCTAAATGAGTTCATAGACTCTGACCCCTTCTCTAATTACCATGCCACTGGCCTAGGTACTAATTGCATTTTTGAAGAGGATCAGCTAATCCCAAAACTCACCAAAGATCCGTTCTCTGAAGATCAGCTATCTTCGACACTATGGACTTTACACTTTGATGGTGCTAAATGCAAAATGGGCTCTGGAGCTAGAGTTTGTCTCACCGCTCCTATGGGCAATCAAATCCGAAAGTCTTTCCAATTTCAATTCACATGTTCAAATAATGAAGCAAAGTATGAAGGGCTAATTCAAGGTTTGAACATGGCAGAAAAAATGGTCATTAAAAAGCTGAAGGTCCTCGGTGATTCCAAACTGGTAGTGCACCAAGTTCGAGGGATATCTAGTGCCAAGCATGTTCGCATGAGATCTTACCATTCTAGAGTCTATGATTTAATAGAAAGTTTCGATGCTTTCAATATCACAAGCATTCCTCGGACACTAAATACTGTAGCAGATCACATGGCGACCATAGGAGCTCATTTTGATCCAATTGTAGACCTCTTAGCCGGCCACCCAACAGTCAGTATCGTGGTTCATCCGGCTATTCTTGATAATGATACATATTCGCAGGTGTTTGAAAGTGATGAGCAGATTGCCCTATTTATTCAAAGCTTGGGAGAGTTTGTCGATCAGCTGCAACCTAGGATTAAAGAAGCTTACGGAAACCAGATTATTCAGTTAAAATCCAACAAGCTCCCTAATGGTTTGATTACCTTAGAGAACTTGTTTGATCATGAGGATGTTAAGAAGGATAAGTGGAAGCTCACAATAGACAAAGGAGATTACACTGAAATGTCAGTCAGTAGCAAAAGAATCCTCAAAGTGGGCAAAGGTGTTTCCTCCGAAGATAGGGAGAAGTTGGCCCGATACTATGATGAATATGAAGGTGTCATGGCTTGGTCTTACGACGATTTAAAAGGTTACGATCCTAACATCATCCAGCACACCATTGAACTCACAAATGAAGCTAAGCCATTCTGATAGAAGCAAAGGCCGGTCAACCCCAAGATCGAATCCCTCATGGCTCAGGAGTTGAAAAAACTGATCGAATCAAGGATTATTTACCCCATAAAGCACAGTACATGGGTGTCAAATTCGGTCCCTGTTAGGAAAAAGAATGGAGATATTCGACTCTGTGTGGACTTTCGGGACCTGAATCGAGCATCGCTCAAGGATCATTATCCCTTGTCGTCGATGGACCAATTATTAAGCACTGTAGCTGGGTCAGAAATGTTCTCTATGCTTGATGGTTTCTCAGGATATAACCAAGTAAGTGTGAAAGCAGAGGATCAACATAAGACAACTTTCACTACCAAGTGGGGAACGTTTGCATATCAAAAGATGCCCTTCGGCTTGTCAAACGTTGGGGCCACTTTCCAAAGGGCCATGGATTTGGCTTTCAAAGAGCTAATTAATAAGGTTATCTTGATATATTTAGATGACCTGACTATGTTTTCCAAACACCGAGAAGATCACTTTGATAATCTTGAGATAGTCCTGCAAAAATGTCTGGAATTTGGAATCTCCTTGAACCCAAAAAAATGTATCTTTGGGGTTCCTCAAGGGAAGTTGTTGGGGCATATAGTTTCTAAAGAAGGCATCTCTATTGATCTAGATCGGGTCAAGGCTATTAAGAAGCTCCCCCTTCCAGTCAACAAAAAGGGAGTGCAATCATTCCTAGGAAAGGTCAATTTGTCAGTCGCTTCATCTCCGACTTTGCTGGAATAATAAGACCCATCACCCTCATGCTTAAAAAAGATATACATTTCAAATGGACTGCTGAAGCCAAAAATGCCTTTGACCAAATAAAACATGCCATTTGTTGAACCCTAGTGTTATCTAATCTAGACATGTCCAAGGATTTCATAATGTATGTCTATTCTGGTCAGCATAGTATCGCCATGGTGGTAACTCAAAAGGACACACAAAAGGGAGGAGAGCACCCCATAACTTTCCATTCAAAAACTCTCAAAGAATATGAACTCCTCTAACTTTGTTGTGGAAAAGCAAGCCTTAGCTGCCATAAAAGGACTGAAGAAATTCAGACATTTCATTGCCTGCAATAAGACCACGGTGTATGTATCTCATCCCGCAGTGAGGGAGTACATCATGGAGGGTGACATCATGGAAAAAGAGTGAATTGGATCACTAAGATCCTAGAATATGATGTTGATATCAAGCCTACAAATTTGGTCCATGGGAGGGGCTTGTGTGAGTATATTATGCAGGACAGTGAACCCCATGGTTTTGAAGCCATCGCAGAAGAAACAGTTATGTTTATGCCCGACATCCCCAGCGACAGTTGGATTGACAAAAGGAAACATTTCATGAAGGCAGGGATCTTTCCCAAAAATCTTCCCCTGGCTAAGAGAAGATTCTACTGACTCCAAAACAGTGGTTTTCGCCTAATAAATGGAATTCTTTTCAAAAAGAATTTCGACGGAGTTCTGCTCCGATGTGTGGACCAGAGCCAGGCTGATAAAATCCTCCAAGAATTTCACTATGGCCTCTCAGGAGGCCATTTCTCCACACCCATGACCGCTATCAAAATTACCCAAGCTGGAAACTTTTGGTCGTCCATGTTCAAAGATGTACACATCCTAGTAAGAGGATGTAAAGAGTGTCAATATTATACGAGGAGAGGTAAGAAAGCGGCCATGCCACTTAGGCCTATGTCACTGGAAGAGCCCTTTGCTCAATGGGGCCTCGATTTTGTCAGGATGATCAATCCTCCAAGTTCAGTCAGACATAAATGGATCCTGACTGCCACCGACTATTTCACCAGATGGTCTGAGGCTGTCCCTCTGTGGAATTCATCTGAAAGCGAAGTGTTGGCTTTCCTAGAAGATTTGACTTATCGGTACGGCCCCCCAAAAACTGTTATATCAGACAACGCACGCACCTTCACAGGCTTGCGAATCACACAGTTCGCTCTTAGCAGAAGTATTTACCTCAAGACCTCCTCTAACTACTACCCTCAAGGGAATGGTCTTGCCAAATCTACTAATAAGAACCTGATCTGACTTATCAAGAGGATAGGCACAGAATATAAGAGGGAGTGGCACCATCACCTAAGGAGCGCATTATGGCCAGATCACATAACACCCAAATAGATTCTAAAAACCTCCTCGTACAAGATGGTATATGGGAAAGATACACTTTTCCCCTTGTCACTGGAAATTCCGACATTGCAGTTGCTAAAATCCATGGATATCGTCGAAAATGGTCCAATGGCCGTAAGGTTAGCGGAGATTATGGAGCTAGAGGAAGCAAGGGAGGTCGCCTTCACAGCTCTCCAAGACAGACAAGAAGTCGTAAAAAGGTGGTTTGATAGTAAAAAGAGTTCTGATGTGATTTTCGCCCTCGGAGACCTTGTTCTGAAGTACAATGAGAGGATGGCAAAACCAAGTCAGCACGCCAAATTTGACTGCCTATGGGAGGGTCCTTTCTACATCATAGGATGTAAGGGTTTCAATGCTTTCTAGTTAGAAGATATGAATGGAGACCCCCTCTCCATCCCAGTTAACAGTTTTCATCTCAAGCCTTTTTATTAAGGTTCCTCTTCCCTTTTCAAGTAAATAGTGTATATTATGTGCATATGTGTGATATGTATTTATTTTAATTATTTCCAGCCCAACAAGCATCAAGAGAGAAAGATCAGATAAGAGAAAAGTAAAATCATTATATTAAGACTTTCTCATATTTTGTTACAAAATGTGTGGGCCCTTGGCCTCTCTTTTGTTTACATCTTGTGGTTCAGATGCAGGTCATGTTTTGCCACTCTTTTTAAAGACTATCTTCGATGTCTTCCTCCTCAGTGTCGGAGTCCCCTTCTTCCCCCGACCATTCTGAGTCAAAGGAACTCTCAGTCTCCCCGTGCATGAATATAACCACCAGGTCAGGCTGTTGATCTGACATCAAGATTCTTGGGAAGATGTAGTCCCTGAACCCAGTATACCAGTCTGTGCCTTCTGGAATGGGGACTATCATATGGACTTGTAGGAGGAATTCTGCAGCGAGCTCGGTGCGGTACCTATGAGAAGACAACATCATGGTTTTCAAACCATTGATAAGTGGATGCCACTCCACTTCTTCATTCTACAAGATGAATCACTCCAAGTCGGACGTTGTAGGGAGTCCTAGGAAAGGTACATGGTATGTGACTACATCTTCAAGGCCACCCAGGTAGTCTGTAGGAAAAAGTGCTTGAGTCAGCTGCGTCGTTAGTAACTCGGGTTGGCCGCAATCCAGCAGAGAAGCCATGAAGTATGAGCAAATATCCATATTTACCCGGTATCGATCTGGATTACCAATGAAATCCTCCCCAAGTAGCCATTTGATTGCGGCAATTATTAATGGGTTCTTCCTTCACGTCATCCCTTGCAGTCATCGGTCTGATATGTTCCCTAGGAAGGGGACTTGTGCCCTTCTGCTGACGAGCCCAACTGGAGTATCCATTTCTTCAGAAGCTCCATTGTTAGAGCTCGCGTTGTGGTGAAAGAATGTCTAAAAAGACATATTTATAGCAAAAATCTTGGCAAGTAAGTGACTGGTAACTAGAGCTTACCAATTCCCTAATTCCAATGTCTCTGTCATGCCTCTATTAATTTGCGTCATGCGAATGGGATT
Organism: Cryptomeria japonica; assembly: GCF_030272615.1. Lineage (NCBI taxonomy): Eukaryota > Viridiplantae > Streptophyta > Pinopsida > Cupressales > Cupressaceae > Cryptomeria > Cryptomeria japonica. The sequence continues at coordinate 358,689,134 of NC_081413.1, forward strand.
ATTTTCAAGATATCGGCGTCCCGTCAGTCACCTCGAAGAGAGGAATGGATGAAAACAAAGAGGCATACATACATTTACGTACGTCGCCTTTAAATGTGAAAGCTCTGCCAGCCTGTTTCAGCTCATGTGGCCATTATTTCTGACTGATCCTCTTGATCAAAGAAATTTTTTTGCCTAAAAAATGTTTCCCAAGGAACGTCAAAGAAACCAAGTAGTTTTTTAGGAAAGTGGGAATTACGGCTCCCCTCATTCGTGGAGTTCGATCGCAACAGCATTTTGAGTTGACGCGCGTATTAGCCGATCCTTAGCTTTTGCAAAAAACAAGGCATGTCATGCATTTAAAGTTCAAAGGTTCTCCTGGTCATCAATCTGTTTGTTTTGTTGTTGAAAAGTGAGGCCAGAGGAAGACATGCAAGTTTCCATCTCTCATTTCTGGCTTTCTAGCAATAAGGGGAAGGAAGATTGTCTGCCTATATGGATCCTGAGGCTTCGTCTACGAAGGCTACTCCCAGAGGTTTCTGGTTTAATGTTTTTGAAGAACTATCTTACTCCTTGCACACTATTCCCCCAAAGAAGAAGTATCCAAAGATGAAGGCCAAAAATAAAACAACGACCCGGAACTCGTCGGTTGTTCTAGACTCTTTAGAAAATATCTATGAGCCCGAGGTCTGAAGGCAACCCAAAATCCTTAGAGAGGCTGCTTGTTCGAGGATGTTGCATCACAGAAATGATCCTCATTCCATAGCGGTGCGTTTCTGGAAGAGTGGTGCTCCTCAATCTTTGGTCCCCACAGTTCCTTACTGCCTTGAGCTCGTGGCCGCTTGTGCAAAGTCTTTTGATCTTGCCTCGTGTTCTGTTAGCAGCTCGCACCTAAAAATGATCATATCTCCAGAGGCCATTAGGGAAGTGCTATGCTCCCCAATCCTTGAAAACACTAAAGTTTTCTCAGAAAAATCCATGGAGGAATTCTAGAGCACCAGGAGAGATGCATTAACTTTCTGTCAAAATGCCCTCAACTGGAGTTTGTCGGTGGGGCTTCCGAAGTTCCCTTTGTCCTACAGTGATATGAAGCAAGATGACCTCAGAGATATCTCGTCTACCCTGGCATGGATGTGTGGTCATGATAACGACCGGGATATCACAGCTTCCATGATGGGCTTTCTTTTTAAATGTAGGAAGCAAAGAGAGCCTTTCCACTTCGACTTCTCCATGACTATTGCTAAGGCCATGGTTAAGTAGTTATCTGAGTTTCAACAGTTGCGACGCTTCAGATTCTCTTCAGTGTTGGTGCATCTACTTCTGCATCAAAATGAAGTTTTCTTCGCACAGTTCATGCGCTTGGCCACTTACGATGAGGTGGGAAGTGTAATGTCGGTGTCTTGTTGGACACCTCTATTGCTAGCCTCTTGAGATTCCTACCAATTTTTAGATTCGTTCTTAGGTCCCATGCTCAAAGATTTTGGAGTGATTCCTGACGAAACTCTAGCCCATTTCTCGCATATTCAAATGAACTGGATGCAGAATGAACGCCCTCCTTGCGACTGGTTCGTGGGCCCTGATTTTTCTTTCATCCATGTGTATGGGTTTTCTGAGGAGCCTTTCCGGCTACCCACTTATGTGACTAACGGAACCCTAGCTCTGGAAATGGAAAGACAACTGGCAAGAGTTGAGAAAGCGATTGGTGCTGGGAAGCACGATACCTCCATTACTGAGGATAACAAGGCCATTGGTCCAATTACTCTAGTAAGAAGAAAAGTAGCTGAGAAAACTCTGACTTCAAAGATGGTGGAGCTGGGTTTTGTGGTAATTGATGACTCTTGGAGTTACAACCCCGATGGTTGCTTAAGCAAAAGGAAAAACATTGTGAGGCATGAGCCTCGGGACTCATGGATGGAACGTACAAATCCTCAGGTTGATGACCCAAGCAAATATGTGGGTCCTGATGATTTTCCTATTTTGGATCGTCCCCCATGGTTAAAATTGTATTCCCCAATACAAAGGTTCAACCCCGCGAAGCCTATTCCTCGGGCGTTGTTGGAGGGCATGAAAACTCTATCCTGACACAGAAAGAAAAGGGAAAAATTTTGGGTCTATCGTCAGGAAGTAAATAAGCTTAGAGCTAGCCTTGGGAATGCACCCCTGGATGAGCATTTTGAACAAGAATGGAGCAAAGTAAATAAATTTGATGATGAGACAGGTGACAGTTCCTCATGTAGAGACTCATCTCCTGAGCTAGCTGCTAAACAAGAGGTTGGGATTATAAATATCGAAGAGCAGGGAGCCGGAGCCAGAGATCCCTATTTCTTTAGACAGTGCAACTCGCAGACCTCATTCGTAGTCTAGCAAGAGGCGGTACGAGAAGCGGTCCTTTGAGGGCCCTCCAAAGAAGAAGCCATATCTCAGTGGGTCAAAAGGGGTTGCACCCAAAACATCGACGGTAACATCTACAGATCTTCAGCTGCCGCTTCCTTCTGCTAATCAGGTACGCCCTTTTTTCCCTTCTTCCCATTCTCTGGATGTTCTCGCAATTGCCCCCATGCCCATGATGCAAACCTCAGTCCCTACTGCTCTCACTTTGGCCCCGACGGGTATGCCAGTTAATCCCCAAGATGTGCTCACATAGGCTTCCGTTCCTTTCCTGGGCACGATTTCCATATCTACATCTTTTCAATCGCCCACATCAAAAGTAATCCCTGTGTCGCGTAGGCTACGTTTTGAAGAGTCTTCCCCCTAGAGTATGGTCGTGGCGTCTGCCAGTTCTTTCCCGTTAGTGGGTTCCCCTTTTGTCCCGTTATTTTCCTCGTTGGCTGTGACTCATCTGGTCCAATCTTCTTTCACTGCCCCTTTTTCGCATTTCCCTTTCATAGTCCCTCCCGGTGCAGCTTTTGCAAGTCAAGTCATTGATCATCCGGATAGGTTCCAGCAGCAGGTTGTTTATGATAGAACCATCAGTTTGAGTAAGACCAATAAGTGGAAGGAGAAGGAAGGTGCTCGTTGCGCTCGCCCTCGTTTGCAAACCCATTTCAGCAAGCAAAGGAATTGCCTTTACTTTGCAAATCTAGTTCCCAAGGTTGACAAGCCGAAATCTCAGATGAGGCCCGATGATTATGAACTACAGGTAATGGACATTAGTCTCCAAAGCGCCATGGCATTTGACAAGGTCGAAATGATGGAAGAGACTTCCAAAGTAGTATCCATGGACTTTATCAAGAAAAAGTCATCATTTAGAAAAGCTCCAAGCAGAGAACGCTAGCCTCCGTGATTCCCTTTCCCAGCAAAGGAAGGAAGATAAGGCTCGGGTATCAGAGATCAATCATCTGCAGAGCCTGCTAACTCAAGCTAATTTAGAGAAAGGAAAGTTGCAGTCGGCTCTTAGCAACGTAGGTTCTCAGCTAGAAGGCCAATAAGTGACAAGAAATGTGGCCCTGAAGGAATTACAAGATAAAGACTTTGAGATACAACGATTGAAAGCTGCCTCCAGGGATGTTGCCCAAGTTCAGATGCAATTGCGCAAAGAAATCCTTCTCAAAGAGGATTATGCTCATCAACTGAGTGAGGCCCAGGTATCACGGTCGAAGGAAAAGATGAATTTTGAGGCCAAACTGAAGGAGAGAGAAACTAGCCTTGAATAATCCGGCAAGCACATTTTAGAATTAGAGACTCTTCTGCAGCAAGAGAATAACCATACATTGCAGCTGCAGTAGACAGTCAGGACTGGAGAGGCAAAAAACTTAGCCTTGGAAAATCAAGTGGCCATTGAACAAAGCAAAAGCCAACAGCTCTAACAGGAGGTGATTGTGAAAGATAATGAAATATCTCGATTGCTGAGTCTCCCACCTCCACAGCAGATTGCTCCAGACTTCTCTACCATGCTGACAGAGCTGTATGTTTCCCATTGGGAAATAGTAAAATAGTACTGCCCATCCTTGCAGCTAGTGTTAAGATTTCTTAGTGATGCATAGTTCCTCTATGTCAAGGCTGAGCACCTTATTAATAGTTCTATGCTTGTCATCGGTCTGAAGTTCCCAATAGCCTAGAATCTTATTTAGTTGCTTTATTCCGCTCAAGAGGAGGAACTTAGGGAGAAAGGGATTGTGGATCACCAACAATTAATCAAAAAGACTAATGTCTTCATAAACCGACACAGGATAATTATGCAGGTGTCAGCGGCTCTGGTGCATTTACAATTTTTAGTACCAGACATCAAACGGTGTGTCGAGAAATTTGTTTCACCTTCTCCTTTCCCTGTGGATGGTTCTGTGCTACGGATTGAGCATGTTTTGCAATAGGTTGAAAATGTGCAGCAGGATAGAGCTTTCCTATCATGGCTAGGAAGTCCCATTTCGGTAAATGAGGTGGGATGTCTTTTGCATCCTCTAGCCCAGCTCTCCGCTCTCCTGAACTAGGTCCAAGAGGAGCCTGTACCTCTACCCTTTGATGAAGTAATTTGCCTGGATCAATATTTCCTTGGAGGCACAAGTTACGCAGTTTTTGAAGCAGCGTGGGGGTTACAAATGGCAATGTGTGCTGACTATTTTTGGTGGGCCCACTCATTAACGTAGTATGCAAATAGTTTCTTGCGGTTGTGTCTCTTTCTGCAGCTCGTTCATAGTTAGCAGAATCTTTTCAGTTCATGTTAACCTACAGACCATTGCGGGCGAAAAGTAGAATTTTAGGGTTTGTTTTGCTGGGTGCGGCCTCCATAGCGACATGACATGTTTTTTGTTAGGAAGGGGTTGTGCCATTTTGGCATTTTTGGGAGCTATTTTCATAAGCGGGGACCTCTTTAAATGCCATCTTTTCCCTTGGGTAAAGGGGTTCAGAACTTGAAAAGAAAGAAGAACAGTCTAGTTTGCGAAGTAGGAGTTTTCTTTTTGTTTCCAGCCTTTAAAAACTATTTTGGTCCTGCTAGAAGAAGATTATTCAAATTGTGCCTATGACCTTTATGATGCCTCTTTTAGTATGCTATTAATGGTATTTTCTGTGCTATTGTGTTGGAAATTCTGATAACTATGTAAACTTATTTTTATTTGTCGTTCTTTCACAAGATGCACAATATAATTGAATAATCATCTCACGAAATAGAGATAACTAATGATTTTGCTTTGTGATGGCCCATATGAGATGATAAATGGGATATACAGGTATTTTAGGGGAAACATGCAGGATATGAGACTATTAAGTGACAAATAGAATTTTTGATAAAGGTGTAATTTTATATAGGGTCAATATATGGCTCATGACTTTTTATCAAATATTTTTAGAATTTTTAGGCTAGAAAACACATTGAATTATGTTAGATAGGGAACTTAACTTTTACCTTTAGTTTATCTGATTTAGCTGTATGGACAGTAGTGGAAAATTAATTTAGGAAATCATGATTATTTGGGAGACTAATTTATTTTTGAAAGGTTACAACACATCTAAAAGGGCCATGAAAGACCAACTTGCTCATTCTTTCACTAGTTAGTATTCTCCCTTTCAAGGCAAGCCATGCAAAGGTGCCTACCTTGGGGAGGCAATTTTTGTTCTAGCATAGTTTGAATGGCGATCCCTCTTCCTTCAACTCCCTTTCTAATATCTTATACCCCACTTTAATCAAGTATCTCCCTATTTTAGCTCCACACCATATAAAGTCATATTTGCCTCCTAAAAGAATTAATCACTAAGACTGCAAAATATTGTTAAAAGATGTCTCCTAAAGTGCATTCAAATTCAGTTCATGAATACTTTTCCATCTCTAGACATATATCCTATTCTCCCTAACTTTCCCCACATAATTACTAACTTTATTACCCCACCTTTTATCTATAACAATCCTAATCTCTACAACAAAATTCTCCTCTCAAGGTGGTAACTTTCCTTCCCAAGAATCTCCCCAAAAATCCCTTTTTTGCATTTCGCAATTACCAAGTAACATGATTTGTGATGAGGCTTTGATAGGACATCATGAAGTTCCAAGTCATAGATCCTCTTGATAGGTTCTTAATGGTCAAAATGTGTTCCTTCTTATGATAGTTAAGATATTTATATCTCAAAATTTTAGCACATTTCTAGTTTGTATTTGAATATATGTTCCATACTAGCTTGGCCCCCATAGCCTCATTCATGATGTTCCATTTCGTCAACCCAGTGCCACCTACAACTTTAGGTTTTCAAACCTTGTCCCAAGCCATTAAAGGTATATTATCTTGCTCATTTTCACCATTCCTAAAAAAACTTCCTCATTCTTTGATGATTTTTGCCAGGATTTTTCAAGTACATCATAGAAAATATTGGTATAGCCGAGATCATTGTTTTCAACTTTAGCAATCTACCTACCATAGTTAACCATTTACTTTTCCAACCTTCTAGTTTCCCCACACAACTATCAACTAGTTTTTACCATAGATTTGATCAACTTGGACCCACAAAAAGAGGGATTTCAAGAAACTTACCTAGAAGGATGCCAACTTTAATCCCCAAAATTCTTGAGATTTCCCTTTGTTTTACAAAGATTGGTGTTGAATAATTTTTTTTATAATTTAAACCAATTGATATGTTGGATCAACATTTCACAATAACTATTCAAGGCTTTCTTCATACATTTGACCTCTCTTAGAGAATCCTCCCTGAAGAGTAGTATCCTCCATACTAGCCATGATCTTTACTCCCTTCCATTTACCTTCCCTCATTTTTTGAATGAGCCTCCCTAAAGCCTTCATTAAAAGGATAAAGAGAAAAGGGGATAGAGGATCCCCTTGTCTCAAACCTCTTGAGGCTTTGAAGAATCCTTGTAGACTTTTGTTTACAAGTATTGAGAAGCATGGTGTTGTTACACAACTCTTCACCCAATCCACCTACTACGAACAAAACCCAATAATTTGAAAAAGACAATGCATATCCACTGTGTAATAAGCCTTTCGAATACCAATTTTAACAAGAATTTGAACCACTTTAGTTTTTCTGATTATATGAATAGCTTCACGAACTATAATTATACCTTTAACATTGATTTGTGAGCCCACAAACCCATTTCGTTCTTCAGAGATTATGCCACATAAGATCTTTTTCATTCTCGACACCATAACTTTTGCAATGACCTTGTACATTGTGTTACAAAAAGAAATTGGTTTGAAATCTCTAAGGGATTGAATCTTGTCAATCTTGGGGATCAAAGCAATCAAAGTGCAGTTCCCTTCTTTAGCAACATATACATCAACCCTAGATTCCTCTACCATAACCCATAATTCCTTACCTACTAAACCTCAGAAGAATTGAAAGAAAAAGGCTAGAAAGCCATTTGGGCCCAGAGCCTTATCCCCTTCCATAGAAAAAAATACTTTCTTGACTTCATCCAATTGGATTGGTTTAACCAAAGAAATATTTTGTTGTTCATAAACCAACTTAGGAATGATCTAGAGAAGTTCATTTATTGGAGGCACGTTACTATTTCTCTAAAGAGTGAGAAGATCCTTAAAGTATCTAATCGCTTCATTATTGATATCTTTAGTAGACAAAAAACAATTATCATTACTATCCGTAATCTATTCTATTCATAGATCTTTTGTCTTTCACCGAGTTGTGAAATAACCTTGGATTCTATCACCTTCTTTAGGCAAACATTCCTTGGATTTCTACCTCCAAAAGGTTTCTTCATGAGCTAAGATTTCAAAATATTTACTATTTAAGGATTTGTCCTCTCAATATGCCTTTTTTTCATTCATGTGCATATAGTTTTCTTTTGCACTGCTTTTAGATCACTTTCCACTTTTAACTTTTCGTCAAAAATATTTTTGAAATGAATCCTATTTTATTCCTTTAGTTTACCGTTCTTAACCTAAAGTTTCTAAAAATATACAAAAGCCTTCTTACCTTCCAGCACTAGGGCTTCCTTCCACCATTGGGTCACTAAAATTCATATCTTTCTATCCCTGAGCCACCAATTTTGAAATTTAAATGGGTAACAAATAGGGACAACATCCAATTGAATTAGAAGTGCCACCAGAAAGTGATTTGAGCCTAAGTAAGGAAAAATAGATGCTTCAAATGTTAAGGGTTTAACTGCCCATTCTCCGACAACAAAATAATTGTCCAACTTCTCCATGATATGAGAGGCACCACATCTTTTATTAGTCCATTTGATAGATCCCTTTTTAGTTTTAACATCCAATAAACCATTGTTAGTAAGAAAATTTTGAAAATATTTTTACATTGACCCCATCTCCACCTGTCCCCCAACCTTATCAACAAGTTCTAGAGTGACATTAAAATCACCACCCAAGATTATCAAACATTCCTCCAACCTCTTTAAAACTTTAGAAATATGATGCCATACATCACAGTTTTACCTAAATTGGGAGGGACCATATATATTTATCAAGGAGAAGTCATAATTGAGACTAAACGAATGCATTTTGACACCTTTCCAATACTTGAAAGACACCAGTATTGCAATCCAATTGTAGAAAACCTAAACCTCTTGTAACATCCATTAAATCAACAAAAGATCCTTTTCACTTCTGATAACTCCTAAGAAGACCATCAGCCTCAATCCAACTAAGCTTAGTTTCTTGTAACATCATAAAATCTAGACGTTCTTGATCAAGACCTCTCTTGATGAAATGCCTTTTGTTAGGGGCACTGCATCCCTTAATGTTCCAATAGAGGATTTTCATGACTCATCAAGAAGGGTAGTGCCTTTCCCAACAAATAGTTTAATTTGTCCTTTGGCACATCCCGCAATTTCAAGTTTCACCCTATTTAGTTTCCTCCCCTTTGACTTCTTCTCGTCCATTTTAAGTTTTTTCGATTTAGCCAAGGTTTGACTGATTGTCCTATTCTCCATTATGTCTTCCTCCCCCATTAAGCCCTAGTATGCCCCTTCTGGATGATTTGAAGGGGACATGTGGTTATCCCTGCAAGACATTACTGGTGTATCATTGGGGGAAGTCTCCTCATATGGTGCCTCCTTGTCCACACCACTCAGATTAGACTCAACACTTCCTATAACCACAATTACTTTTTCCACTTTTGTAATAGCTTCACCCACAACAAAGACTACCTCATCATTTTCATTATGGAGCAACTGTGAAGAGAGTCTCCTCTGTAGAGCATCATCTTCTTCCACATTTCTACTATGATTAACTTCTTCAAAAGACATCCTCGAGTCAAGACCATAGTATTCCTAAACCCTTAGGCCCATCCCTACTTGGTTATGTATAGGTTACACAATCCTATTCTCATTTGGAGAAATTTCACTCACAACCTCAATATGATAGGCATGATCCTCACTCCTTCCTTGAAACCCATCCAAGCACTCCAACCCACCCAAAGTCTCTTGCTCAAGTGGTTCCTAAGGTTTTCCAATGGACCCCTCTACAAATATCCCTTCTGTTAATTTATTGAGCTTATTAACTAAAACCTCCTCCACATATGTCTTACCCTTTTTATGTACCAATAAATCCACTTCAGTGTGGTTGTCCATCTTACATTACTTGCAATGCTCCACAATCTCCTCGACCTCTATTTGTTGACACCAAACCTTGACATTGGTCTAGATTTCCATAACATTTAGTAAAGTATGGTAGGGTTTCTAATTGATACAAATTCAAGCATACATTATGAAATCCTTCTTTTCAATCACCTCATCTACTTTAATTAAAAACCCCAACTTGTTACCAATGCTCTTAAGAGTTTCCTCATCCCAATACTCCCTAGGAAGGTTGTAAAGCCTAATCCAAATAGGAATTTCATTAATATTTGTCTATTTAGGATTGAAGTTTGGTTCCCAATCCTTAATAAAGAAACCCCTGCCTCCCATGAAAAAGTGGCCATTATTCAAAACTCATGTCTTCTTATTACAATCCTATGTTGTTACCAGATAGAAACCATTTGATAATGCCTCAAGTTCACATTTAAAATTCTAGTTATCCTCATACCACTTATCCCTACTGAAAATTGACAACTCCATAGCCCATTTGAGAAAGAAATCCTTTTCTTTCAGGTGTGTAACTGAATCATTCCATACCTGACTATCAAGGAAAAAGAAGATTATTCTATCATTTGCAGAATGATTACTTACCTTTGATGCTCCTTCCACCTTTTGTACCTTCTTCGACCTCCATTCCTTGGCACTAACCTTCTTCCACAAATCACTTGGCCCCTCTATGAGGTTCACATATCTTGAGAAGATACATTGATCAATTTTGTGACCTTGCCCTGCATTCAAGAAAGGATATATTGCTCTGGTGCAGAGTCCTCCATTTTCAATCTTCCTGATCTGATCCTCCCAAACCCAACTTGGCCTCTTCGAGGTAGAGAAATGATGTTCCTAGGAAAGCCAAGCTCTTCCCTCCTAGCAAAAATCTCAGAAACATCTCCTTGGCTACAACCTTAGTCTTCTCCTCAACACCATTTTTTTATGGCTATTATTATTAACTTATCTGGCAAGTAGTGTGTGATATCTAATGCATATGAAGAAATTGAGAACCCACTTGTTAATGTGTTTTTTGTAAGTTATAAGACATTAATTTCTATGACCCTAAATGCATATTTGATAATTAATGTAGGCTTAGGAAGAGAACTCGTGACTAATTAAGATAGACATGTTTAGTTATTATTAAAGATAGGTTTCATGAAATTACCTTTGGGTTAAGTTAATTGGAAATGAAGTAATAAAATAATAATTGTGATTCTTTTGGTATGTATAGTGGCTTGAATAAGTTTTAAGAATAGAGGTATTACATGAGAGATATTTTGTTTAAATCATAGTTGTTATGAACCGGTTATATGTTTATGTAAGAGTGCAAATACTCAACCATTGTTAAAGGCATTATAGACTATGTTGATACATCAATATATATACTATAGAAGAAGATTAGCTTGTGTATATTACTAATATAGCATTATGAGAATGATAAGATCTTGGAATTATTTAGATTTGGTCAATTGTTTGATTGCAAATTACTCTAGCCTAGATTGACTTGAGAAAATAATTAAATATTTTCTTATGTCAGGAAATACTATTAGAGTTTGATATCAAGTTATGAAATTAGATAAGGTCATCTTTAAGTATTTATGTAAAGAGGTGTGTTACACTCACATAATGGATTGAAGAATGTTGGTTAATAATAACTCCCTATGATTAAAATTGACATCCATCAATGTAATCTATTTTCTTATTTCATTGATTTATGAAACGTTTTTTGTAGTTTCCATTTTCTATCATGTTTAACATATGTAAGCTAATTGACAAGTTTCCATTGATTTTTATTATATATTAGGAATAATGATTAGATTTCATTAATTATTATAATATCTCATTAATTATTATTATGTCGAAAAAAAAGATAAGGCTGCTACTTTCTTTAGAAATAACAACTTAATTTTTTTTAAGAAAAATAGAAGTTAAACAAAAACATGTTCTTATATCCTACATCAATCTTCTCTATTTTACAAAACCATTGTGAAGTCATTCACAAATTTTCATTACAAATTCCTCTTTTCACAGATGTGAAAAGTCTTCATGTGCAACTAGCAACAATTTATACTCACATAGTATTTGATTTTTTTAGTTCTCATGGCTTTAGACACCTCTAAGTTTGAGAGATGAAACTCTATATGATTTTGTTGAGTCTTTTCATGTTGTAGATGAAGGCAATAATGTCACAATTTAAAGTAAGGCTAGGTCGTATTTTTGGTAGCAGCACTTTATTTATGGTAGACGATTTCCAAAGCTCCCATGTAGCTTGGATAGGGAGGGTTGTATCATTAGTCACAATTTTGATCTTCACATTTTCCATTTGCCTTTGCTTGAAAGTTTCTAAAGCCTTTAGAATTAATATATTTTATGACACAACTTATAACACTGCAATAATTTTTTATAAGCATTCATTTGACATATTTGATTGTAATGGTGTAGTTGGATCCAAAGCATGGAGAGGAATTTTCATATCAACAGACATGAAGTGTGTAAGATGCTTTCATGATGGTCAAGGTTTAATGTCCATGCAAATAACACCAACATTATTACATGTTAAATACTATGATGTTGATAGGATTTCATTCATCATTTGAAATTATTAAAAGACCAATATATTTATTATTTGCATTTTAATTCAATTATTTTAACCCAGACTGAACAAGTAATACTATTGGATTGGGTATGAAAACTATTGATTGATGATTTTTTATCAAGATCACATATTATTTCAATTATAAGCATTCCTGCTAGAGTAATTTCAACTTTGTATCATGATGATAAATATAGGTCAATATAAAAATAAAAAAAAATAAAAAAGGGGTAAAAATTTATTAGCTCAAAGAAAGAGATACAAAGCAAGAAGGGACAAACGCTCAATAGAGAAAATATTACATAACTCTATTAAATTCCACTAAATGATCTAATGAATGAGACATATCCAGAGATAATTGCCCCCTATCCACAATATTCCATCCTTGTCCATGATCATAAGCCCATTTGGCTAAACAATCAACAACTCCATAACATTCCCTAGGAATGTAAGTAAAAATAGTAGATTCCAAGGAATCGCACAGCGAAATAATCTGCCTTATCACCATAGCCAAGTGTCAAATAACCTCGTCTAACCGCCGCTCATACAACAAAGTCACTACCACTTGGGAATCAGATTCACAAATAATCTATTTCCAACCAAGAGCACAACTACGCTCCAGTGCATACAAAATGGCAAGATCCTCCATTAAAATTATTGGTATAAAAACCCTTATAAATTGATAAGATAAATTGGATGTCTCCAAAAATATCATGACCAACTCCACCAATACTAGCATGACTAGGATTCCCTTGAGAAGAACCATCAATGTTAAGTTTCAAAACTCCCTGAGGGGGAGAGGACCAACAACCCTCCCTATTAATCTTCTGCAAAGGGTGACGACACCTATTTCTCATTATCCACCTAGTATGTTGCCCCCAAGGAGAAGGAATACCTCCTTGAAGAGAAAAATTGAACCAATTGCATATATCAACATCTCTAGGATCCACACACCCATTAAAATCACACTTTGCCATAATAGTCTCACAAATATAATAAATGATTTTCCACCACAAATGTTGAACAACCATCTTACCATCATGAAAAATAATATGATTCCTTTCCAACCAAATATGCCAGATAATGAAAGAGGTTCCAATAGCCCAAGAAACCTGGAGAAAAGAAGTCTTAACAGGAGGCCTCCCCCATTGCGCCCAGAATTCAACTAAAGAGAAAACATGTCAGCAAACTTGGTTCCAGAGTCCCCACTAGAGATGCCAAATTACCCTAGAGAAGGAGCACTGAAAGAAGAGGTGAGAAAAACTTTCCTCACTATTGCAACAAAGAGCACACATAGAGGGTCCTTGGAAACCCTACTTGCACAAATTATCCCAAAAGTAAGACAATAATTTTGGACAACTGATCATATAAAAATGCTACATTTAGGCCAAGAAAATTTACTCCACACATGTTTCCACCAAGGTACTTCCACCTCTCTAAAAATCTGATGAATAAGCTCCAAGTAACTAGCAACAATAAGATACTTACCAGAAGAGTCTTTTCCCTAGGCCAGAACATCATGCCCCACCAAGGAATTACAATCTCGCAAAGAAAGAATCTGGGCCAACTCCTTATGAGATTCCTCAAATCCACCAAGAAACCATTCACGGGGGGTCCTTCCAAACATAACCACTAACCAACCCCACATTTCAAATAGTCTTATAATGCTCCACGTTATCCCAACCCGCAGAGAGAAAAAAAATAAAAAAATCTTAAAGAGGTTGGAGGTGAGGATACATGGAAAGGAGAGGAGGATTGCCATCCCAAGAATCCAACAAAAAGAGAGCTTTTGATCCCTTATTACATATCCAAAATAAACCTCTCTCAACAATCTGAGACCCAATTATTAGAGTATGCCAAATTAGAGATCCCCTTCCTTCAAAACAATAACGAGGAACATCCAAAATGCTAACTCCCCTAAGATACTTAAGCATGAGAATGCGAGCCCAAAACTAATTTTGATAGATACACCAACGCCAATATAATTTGGTGGCAAGAGCTTTCCCATTCAAGATGGAAGAACGAAGACCAAGACCCTCCTCCTTCTTTGGCTTACACATAGAATCCTACTTAACAAGACTCCATTTACAAGTTTGCAAATTACCACTCCAAAGGAATTGGCGAGAGAGAGTGTCAAATTTCTTAAGAAAATACACAGGGTCCGACAAACAAAGTACTTATAGATAGGAAGAGCCTAGATCACATATTGAAGAGAAGTCACCCTAGCAAAAAAAGACAACCAACTATGAGTCCAATGATTAACCTTCTGACACAACTTATCCAACAAATCCTCCTAGAATAGTCTAGGGAGCCTACAAGTAGAAAGAGGGATGCCCATGTAGACCAAGGGTAAAGAGACAATAATTTAAAACCTCAAAATACTGGCGATCCTTCTCCGAATAGCCTTAGGAGCATTAAAAAGTAGATAGAAGATTTATGTTCATTAACTTTCTGACCTAAAGTAGCCAAATAAATATCTAATGTATGTCTAAAAGATTCAGCTTCCCGAAGATGAGTATCCCCCCTCACAAGATCAGTATCATCCACAAAATAAAGATGAGAAAGAATGGGCAACCCATGATCTCAACTCCAACCCTCAATCAAACCCTGAGAAAATCAAGACTTAATAAATCTTCCCAAGCCTTCTGCCATAACAATAAACAAAAAGGGGGAAAGAGGATCCCCCTGGTGAAGACCACTAGAAGCCCCAAATAATGTAGACAACTCACCATTGATAATAACAAAGCAGGAAGACAAAGTAACACAACTCATCGTCTAATTGACCCACTCTTGACTAAAACAAAAAGCAATGAAAAGTTTTTCTAAGAAGATCCACTTAATTCTATCATAAGCTTTGGCCATATCCAGTTTGATGAACATAGATTTATCTTTAGACATCGCCATAGAATGAATGAATTCAAAAGCAATCACCACCCCACCTAAAATTTATCTACCTGCCACAAAACCCCCTTGCTCATCCAATATCAAATTCAGGAGCCATAGTTTGAGCCTCTCTGCAATCAATTTACTAATAATTTTGTATACCATATTACACAAAGCAATGGGCTTAAAAAAATCTAGTCGGTTAGAACCTTCATTTTTGGGAGTAAGAACAAGGAAAGTAGAGTTCAAGGCTCGAAGCATTTTTTTACTACCAAAAGTTTCTTGGACCACCTCCAACAAATCCAAATTAACAACATCCCAAAATTCTTGAAAATTTTCAACAGGAAATCCATCCAGACCTGAGGCTTTACCCTTACACATACCAAAAACAACCTCTTCTATCTTAGACAAAGAAACTAGGTGTATAAGGGACTCATTCATCATATTGGTGACCAAAGAGGGGATACAAGAAATGACCGTATTTTCCTCATCCTTGACTAAATGTGAGTCTTCAAAAAAGAGAGCAGAATAGTACTAAGTAGCTTCATGAGATAGAGTTTGAAGAGAAGTCACCTGAATACCTTTTGGATTCATCAAATAAGAGATATAGCCCCCATTCTAACAAGCTTGCACCGATTTATGAAAAAAGGCTATATTCCTATCAACTTCCTGAAGCCAATCAATTCGAGCCTTTTGCTTCCAAAAAATCTATTCACGAAGCTCCCAATCCTCCAATTCCCTCACAACTTGAGACTCAGCCCTACCCAAATCCTTTGAGAAACCAATATCCCAAGTCTGACGAGTGACAACCTCCAAATGAGCTTCAACATTTCTCTTCCTAGCATGAAGGTTACCATAACACAACATATTCCATCTCTTAAACTGAAATTTGACAAATTGCAATTTCTTAACAAAGGAATACATAGCAGTACCATAGGGGAGGCCACCATCTCTCCACCACTGAGCCATCAAGTCATGAAGGGAAGAGTCACAGAGCCATATAAGTTGGATCTGAAAGGAGGATTTTTAGGAACTAAAATAGATGTAGATGAAAATTTGATTGGTCAATGATTAGAGCCCCTCCAATTAAAAATTTCAGAAGAAGTAATCAAGAGACCACCAACCCAAAAATGGGAAACAAGAAACATATCCAATCATTCAAATATAGCTTCATCTCCACATCAATGATTATTCCAAGTGAAGATCCCATTAGATGGCTTAATATCAACTTTCAGGGAATGCACATTCTCACGAAAAAAGATCAAAGGACCCAACCCAGCTAACCCTCCCCTTTTCTCTTCCAAACAACACATAATTGAAATCACCACCTAAAACCCATGGAAGGAAGGGAGCACATGATCTAACATACCAAATATGGGACCATAGAGAAACTTTTCCACAAAAATCAATCAGGGCATAGACATTAGAAACCAAAATAATCTCTCCAAATTCCAACTAGAGGCAAGCATTGAAAGAGCAGAGTGGCATGAGATCCATGAGAGAGGAACAATATTTCTCAGATCCCAAAAGAACCCATAGAAATGCATTGACAATGACCAAATTGCTAGATACTGGTACCACACTGAAGCATAGAGTCAACAGAAAGCTTAGTCTCCTGAACACATAAAATATCAGGAGAATGAGATGCAATTACATCATGAATAGAATTTTTTTGAGGGATGCTATTCAACCTCCTAACATTCTAAGAGAGAATAATCATAAAAGAGGGGGAGAAATGAGCCTCAATGGGCTTGATAGACCCAGACTCAACCAACAGTTCCCTAGCTAACTTAATCTTTTCCTGGTCCTTTTTACGGCTATCTTTTTAAGAATTATCAAAAGAAACCTTCTTAAGGGGCCTTTTCTGCAAACCCAAAGCCTGAGAAAACCCTCTTCCCTTGCCAGATGCCAACACCTCCTTAGCTAAATCTACCAAAACAATATAATCTTGCAAAACTGAATAGTCGCCTAGGTCCCCCGAATCAAGACTAGGACCATTAGAGGACACCCCCTGCTGTTTCTCATCGACTGATCCCATAAACAAATTCCCTTGCTCCTACACAACATTCATCTTCATACCAATAGCCCCAGAAGAAACATCCACAATAATCCCTTCCTCTAGGGCTAAAGTGTCTAGCACCTCAAATTTGTTAAAGCCCTCATCATTTTGACTATCCCTATTAAATCTCTTATGTCCTCGTCCCTTAGCACGAGACTTAGTAGGCATAAAACCATCCTTATCAGGGCCACCATCATTCATAGGAACCTTCTTTTTGTCCCCATTATCCCTCTTTGGAGTCGAAGAAGAAGGAGAACCATTGGCCACCTTATTAACCCTAGGACACTGATGCTAAAGGTGTCCATACTCATGGAAACATTTGGCACCAAAAAGGAAGAGATTCATAATCTAATTGTTGAAACCATGATGAAGAGCCTAAAAAAATTTCCAAAGAATCTGGCAATAGATGATTCAACTCAATTTTAACACAAATACGAGCAAAAAAAATTACCTTCTTCTCAAGGGTTTATTGAGCAATCGCAATTGGCTTCCCAAGTAGATCAACAATCTGTTGCAAAATATGCTCCCTCCAAAACTCCAAAGGAAGCCATGACAAGCAAACCCAAGCAAGAACCCTTGAAGGCAATTCTTCAGCCCAATTGAAACCCACATGCTAGCGTTTAATGAACAAACCCACATGATTGTAAAAATAGGGTCCTCCTTTAAAACATGATTCTGATCAGACATGCTAGAAAAGACAACCATGAAATAGTTGTTCGCAACTAGCATAATATCCATATCCCCCTCAACCCACCAAGAACGTTGAATCCAAAATTCCAACGCCGATAGACAAATATGAATTCCAAGAAATTTATAGATCAAAGCATGTTTGCTCCAACAAGCTACATACTCTGAAATCAATTCAAGAGGAATGACCAGAATAAGATGATCCTAACTCCTTGGTAGACAACCATTCACTTTCTTAAGTTTAGGCCCCTCACCCACATAAAAGAGTTTGACAACCTTGCATGCACACTCGAAGAAGATCTATTAGGTGGTACAACACCAGCCACCACCCAACTAGAGGACAGATGTTGCTCCTCCATACCCATGAAAGACAATCAAACCACACCCAACCTCCAAAAAACCCACCACAATCTAACCGCAACAAACCCTAGCCCAAGCACCACACCAAACCCCAACACCAAAAACAAAGAACACTCCAAACACAATCATAAAAAAGAGAGACCCACCATCCCTTGTCGGCCACACAACACCTCCAAACACTCACCCTACCCCACGCAGCCGAAGCAAAAAGAAAGCAGCTAGGGCATGAAGGCGCTAGCTGTTGTAGGAGCTCCCACAAACCACCATCACTGTCCCCATTCCCACCTCAACATTTAAATTCCCCCCACATTAGATTTGAGATTTCTACACACACATTTGATAAAGATTAAATAATAAAAAAGTTTTTTCAAATAGTAATGTTATATAATAAAAATCAATGCTATAGTCTTAAACCTCTTATGCTAGAAGCAAAAGATTTTTAAAATTACATATAGTGAAGAATACAAATAAAAACAACAATTTTAAGAGAATGGCATTGAGAAGACACCAAATAAGAAAGCAAAAAAAATAGAAATATATAATTTCTTTTTAATGTAAAAATAAGGGATATGAATATAGAAAGAAGATGGGGCATTTTGTTTTTAGAAATTATTTACAATGCATTTTAAAATGATGGGAACTTATGTTTTAAAAGAGATTTTTGAAGACACCAAAAAAGAAAGTAGAAAAATATATAAATATATGATTTCTTTTTAATCTTAAAAAGGTATTGAAATATAGAAAGAAAATGCAAAATTTTGTTTTTAGAAAATGAGGCATTTTTTTAAGAAATGATTTACATTGCCTTTTAAAATGCTTAGAACTTGTGTTTTAAAAGAGAATTATAGTGACGAAATGTGGATCACCTACAACAAAAATTTTCTTGAAAATATTTTTTTCTTTTTAAATTAATAATTGTTTTAGATTTTAAGAATGATTTCTTTTGGATATATATTTTTTAAAGTGGTGGAAGGATAGGGTGATCACATAGATTTATTAAGAAAATTATTATTAATTATTAATTATAATAGTCTATATGAGGAAGATGACATGCACATAGAGGATGTATTAATGGATGAGATGGAGGTAAAAACAACAATGCTAAAGGAAAACATAGCAAAATTGCAAAATCATAATAAATTACAAGTTAAATATTATTGTAAACTATTTGGTCACAATGAACATGATTGCTAGTCAAAACATAAGTAGTGTACATTTATTCTAAATAAATAATAAAATAAAACATATTATTTTTTAATGTAATAATACAAAAGATATACTTAAAAACGTATGGATTTTGGTTAGTATTGCAATATTCAAATGATGGGTAGTAAAAACATCTTTATATAGATGGATAAATCTATCAAAATACAAGTATGACTTGTATATAATAAAGAAATTGAGGTTATGGTAAAAGGTACCATCGCAATCAAAACACAACAAGGTGAGACAAATTCTATTCATTATATTTTATATGTCTCTAAATTAGCTCATAATTTGATAACCATAGGATATCTTATTAAAAGCTGATATTTTTCAATTTTTTAAAACAATTAATTTTGATAAAATGATAGCAATTAGATTGTAGCAAAAGTTAGTATGCTACAAAACATGATGTTCCCTTTAGAATAGCATATGAAGGAAAGTTCTAAATGTCATCCTTAATGCTAAATCTTGGTTGTGGCACATAAGATATATGGAAACTTGAACTTTTAAGAGTGAAAACCACATTACCATATGAAGGTGGTGAAAGGATTAATATTTATTAAATAAGATGATCAAAGATTGTGAAGTTATATTATTGGTAAAAAATATCAAAATTTTATTCTTGGAGAGAAAAAGTGCCACTTGAGTTAATACATGTTAATGTCTATAGTCTAATGCAAAACCTTTCACTCATCAAGAATGAGTATTTTCTTATTTGTTGATCACAATAGTAGAATTTGGGTATATTTTATTGACTTAGAAAATTCAAAAGATTTTATGATTGCATACATATAATGGAGGAAAAATCACTTCACAAAATTTTCAAATTATATTTTGCCAAAAAGTGATATGCAAAGGCATATGATTGCATGTTATACTACTAAAAAAATGGAGTAGCTAAATATAGAAATTATAAAATAATAGAGATTGCTAGAATCATTCTCAAGACCATTATATTTCAAATAATTTTGAGTGAAAGTAGTTGCTATGCATCTTTGGTGAGGCGTTGGCTATAATTTGTTACTACAATTATGGATGATTTTGGACACTTATGGCTAGGTGATTTCGTTGATACTATGAGGCATAGGATCTAAAGTCTATTGTTAAGCATATTACCTTATCTTGGATGGCCAAATAAGTATGTATTGAGGATGTGAATCTATGGGTTGCTACATGGGCTTAGACATTCATTTTGGGTGATATATTATTTTCAGAGGATGCAAGAAGATATTAAGTCTATTGGTGGTAAAATACTTAGTTTGCTGCAAGCATAGAAACCTTGTTTGAAGGTAATTGTATATGTTTTGGGAAGCAATTTCCACTTCATTTTGGATGGCTAAAAGAGTAGTGTGGCGGCTACAATATTGCTAGGCCAACATGTGCTTATGGTATAGATTCTAGTCACTAAATAGGGTCAACAATCCAATGAAGAAGTTCAAAAACGTTAAATCCATTTGGGAATATTACAGACCTATCTAGGCAACTTCAAAATATGGGTTTGTTGCTCACTAACTTAGATTGCAATTGATAGTTTTTGCCTTTGTAAATTGTTTAGACAGTTAATAGATAATTTTATGAAATATCTTAATCATTAGATATTTTACTGTGTAGTTATTTGTTGTGAATGTTAGTTAAATATATTTATCCAAAATCATTATAAATCTAAAAATCACTCAGTATACACAAAAATTTAATAAAGCAAGTTTAACATTAATGTTGGTTTTGGAGACTGAATTTTTTAATAAATGACATATCTAAATAAAATATGAAGGATAAAATAATGTACCAACTAATTTTAGTAGCAATAAAATTCATTGTTTTTGGTAGTAATTTGTTTTACTACAGTAGGAACTTGATACTCTTTTACAACACTTATTTTCAATAGCAACATGAATTTATTTTAACAATACTATATCTGTGGCAACAATTGAGATGATTGGAAAAGAACACTATAGCTTAAGAGTTTAGGTAAGATTGAAAAAAATATATTTTCAATATGGATATCTCTCGGCATATTTTACATAGATTTTTTAAAAATATAGGTATGCTAGTATAGTATGTGAAGAAAGAATAAGTATGTCCTCAACATAAAGGTCCCTTACCTTTTTAGATTAATAGGATCTCAAAGATATCGTAGAATCTTTTGGAATTGTCATAAAGATTGTAAACTATTGAGTATCAAATGTGGAATGCATATTATTTGAGAAATCGCTTTATATTTAGTCTTGTCGATGTTAAATTAAGTATATGTAAATATCTTTATGGAATTTTAACTAATGAAATATTTATTATTACATGTTTTGTTAAGATGCTAATAGTTCCTATATAATAGTTAGATTCTTCTAAATTAATGACTAGTGGTTTTTGTTCATTTCTAAATTATAGCATATCTTTGTTAAACACTCAAATGTATTAGTTAAATGATGATTAATTGTTTTTATTGTTGTTGACATATATTATTGAATTATGATAATTATGATTGAAATGGTGATCTTAACAGTCATTATATTTTAGTTACAAAAGTATTCGATAAGATGTTAGGTATCCAAATAAACTCATATGCTTATTTGATTAGGTAATATATCATGCCATATTCTGTTACTGAAATATGCTTTGCCTTCAAGTAATTAGGCATAGTTTTATGCTTTGAGTGTAATTGTATAGTATTGTGGGTATTGTTGATGTTGGACAAATGTCGTATATGGAGCAATTGAGCAGGGTAAGTTTGTCCTTTAAACTTATATGCCAATTGATGACCCAAAAAGGTGTTTTGACCAAAAATAATTTGATTTAGTATATGCTTGCTATTTGATTATTATGTCTCATACTCTCTTCCATATCATGATATCATTACATTAACATCTACGATATAGATATATCATGTTGCACCAGATTCCATCACACTTGCCAATTTTAAATTGTTAGGCATCCTTGTGCAAGGTCAGATATTCTTTAGAGAAAGGATTCTAGGGAAGTACAAAGCTTTGAGGTTGGGTGGTAAAGTGCTCTAATGATGTTCTTGCTCATGGTGTTCTCATGCAAAGATCATAAGTCAAGATTACCTCTTAGGAATGTCTCCAGTTATGCACTTTATGTACTTGCTATATTTGACCTTATGATCTCAAGGCAATGAAATAGCTTCCTTATGTATTACCTAATCTTAGGGCTTGTGTACTTAAAAATTATGTCAAAATCTAATAATATTTTTTTATTAATATATTTTTGAGCTTGTTAGAATAAATTATGTCTATTTATGTGTCTTTTATGTACAATGTGTTTTTTATTAATATCATGGAAAGACCTTACACATAGCACCTTGGTGTGTGTGTTAAGTGTGTTGCCACGTTGCGTTGTGGCACCTTGTGCACATGAGACTACAATGTGGCACATGTGTTAGCTTTCTAATTTACATTTTTTATTTGTTTAGTTTTAGTCTATTAATGTCTTAAGTGTAAGAGGAGAATTATAGTTGTGTTCAAGTCATCCTAATTGAACCCCATTTTAGTGAAGAGATATGGTTGTAGTTCTAGTCTATGCATTAAATCCTATATTGGTTAGACTTCATGGTGTATAGTATTCATTTACTTTGTTGCACAATTAATGAGGTATTAAATTTGTACTATACTTCATAGCCCAATCTTCAAGTATGATCAAGTGATGTAGGGGAGTTTTCATTGCATTATTTTGGTCAAGTGTATCCAAGGAAGTCTTATGATGCACTTGGTTTCATTAAAAGTGTATACTAAAAGTCATATTTGGCTACATACATGCATACATGCATACCTACCTACCTACCTACATACATACATACATACATACATACATACATACATACATATGAGATTAATCATTATTAAAATGTATAATTTTTAAAATTTATTTAGGGACCAAAGACATGGAAAAAATTACAATTTGTAATTGACATTTTGATTGGAGAGAAAGTAGAAAAATGTCATGCATTATCTTCCATGGTGTAATTTAAAGCATGATGGGAAAGTAATTAAAGAGACGATGTTTTATCTTTTAAGGATAAGTTATAAAGAGAAAGTAATCATTGATTTTATAGAAGGGATAAGTATCTCCAAGAGTTGTTAAGGTTGGAATTTTGTCCAAATGCTAGTAGACTCTTCTACTCTTTGATTATGCAACTTTGTAATTTCATCATTAACATCAATGTAATGTAATTTTTGACATGATATATTATTGTTCTTTTTAAAGAATCTAATTTTCACTTATTAAATGGAATTTGACTATACCTATCACTAGTATACTTATCTTTAGAGGAATATAGGTAAAATACGCTGAAAGATATCATAGTTGTTCATTATTCCACTTGAAAAATTATTATATTGTAATTAATATTAAATTATTATGAAGATATGATTATATTATTATTATGTTTTTGATTAATGAAAATGCAGGTTTTGAAGGGGCCCCGAAACCCTTTACAAGCAAGTCTTAAACAACAAAGCCATGAGAAACAAAGAGGAACATAACCAAAAAGAAAAAACCAGTGAAAAACCGAAGAAAACCCACAAAAGCCCCGAAAAGCCAGCAGGCCATCCAGGAATCAGATTTTTTCCAAGGCTTTAGCCAGGGTGCTACTAATTTCTTGCAGCTCTTTGATGTTGTCTTTGAAGTTGGGAGGGTCCTTATCAACAACAACCACATCTTTCTTGATACTGGCCCTGGTTCTCTTCGTAGTCCCGCCCACCGGGGTAGCATCACCACTTCCAGTCTGGATGGTCTACTCCTCCGGGTCAAGATCCACAACCGGTTTAGGAGTATGGTCAAAGACCTTGGCAATGTCCTCCAAGTTTTTGGTGACAGCAGAAAGGATACTTGGGATAACTCCCATCAGATTTTTCATCGCTTCTTTTCCCTCTTCCAGTGATTTTACCTTGTTCTCCATTTCCTGCTTCCAATTAATATGTTCTCTGTTTTCATCCTCCCTCTTTTTATCCGAATTTATCCCTTTCTTTTCCAGGTTTTTCAGGGTTTCGTAGGTCCGTTTGTCGAAATCCATTATGGCCTCCAAGAGCTTCTTGAGATTATCCAGGATAAGCCCCTCACCAACACTTTCCTTGTCCTTGCTATCCCTTTCCTCAGTCAGGTCTTTGTTTATTTCCTTCTCAGAATTAACTTTGGTTTCCTCATTATCCTTGGGAGTCATTTCTTCCATCAGATGGCTATTGTCCTTACCAGGGTGATTGCTTAGAATAGGGCTATCTTGACCAGGCTCGAAATCTCCACTTTCTTCCTCGTTGCCCAACTCCTCTTCTTTCCAGTTGTCTTCACCGTTAGATTCGTCCGTCTCCATACCACTGCTTTCCTTGTCAATGTCCTTTGTTTCCAACCCAGGGGCACTTTTCCTTTTCTTGCTGGATGACGCCTTCTCCTTGCTAGTTTCTCCCTCTTCCATCTTTCTTTTACCCGGGGAAGCGAAAATCCACTTATTTTCCTGCAGAGCGAGGGTTTTGCAATGCTCATAGATGAGCAGCATGAGCCCGCTGTGGAGAATCAGGCTGGAAGGGTTAGTCTTGTGTTTGTTCAGGGACCTGGAAAGGGACCGAAAAGGTAGTAGGGCAGAGACACTTTTTTGCCGTGTCTGAAATGGTTTAAGAGCACGAAGTGGTAGGTGTGGGCCTTGGAGAAATGGCCTTCAGCCGTAATATACTCCATGATTGCGTTCAGGACCCAGCCCCACAACTTCTTGATGTTTGTAGCTTCGTAGTAGCCCCCAGTAGCCTTGCCTATTTTGGCCCGCTCTTTCTCTTTCCGCGGGAATAGGTTAACTGCATTATTGGAGACCTTGAGGTCTCGAAAGAAGTTAAGCCCGATGAGGGGCATTCCAGTCACAGTTGAAATAAGCCTAGTGTCTAGCTTAAATTTAACTCCGTAAAGTTTAAAAGAGCCATTAGACCAGTTTTTGGAAATCTTGGAAACGTCTAAGTTAACCCTACCTTTGTCATAGTCCTCAAGCTTTTCCATGAAGCTGGTAAGAGAGCCCTTCTCCAGCTTCGCCCAAACTTTAGGCATTGCTTTCTAGGTCGACGTGTTGTCAGGTTCTTCACGTCTTAGGTCTCCTCCCATTTTCGGATGCAGGCTATCTGCTTTGTTTCTCTGCAAATTGAGACCACCTTTCTCGATGCTGCTCAAATTTTCACACTGAGTAACCCACAAAGCATGCGGTGATTTATTGGAGATAGTAGGAGATCTGCCGCAATGCCAGGTAATGATGGCCTTTCCAGCAAGGCGTAAATGATGCATTTTACTTGTCATGATTTAATTGTCCTTCTCTCCCTGTATAACGGTCCTTTCTGAGGATCTCTTTAATATTTAAATTGAGATCATCCTCGTGCCAAATCATTTGAGCGTCAGAGTTAACTCCAGTATTCGCTAAACAGTCAGCAACACTGTTTTGCTCTCTGAAGGCATTTTGTATAATAATTTCTTTGAAACTGGCGATGATCTCTCTAGCTTTCATGATGATATTCTCAATAGACCAAGAAGGCTCTGATTCCCCCTTTAAGCACTTAATAATATTAAGTGAATCCCCCTCAAGCCATATTTTATCATAATTAAGATTTTTGGCTATAATCAAGGTATTCAAGGTAGCAGAGGTTTCAGCAAAATGGCTAGTTTGATTCCCCAGAGGACCAGCCACCACCTTAAGACAACTTCCAACAAAATTCCTGATAATGCCCCCATATCCAGCTTTACCCGGATTCCCTTTAGAAGCCCCATCGAAGTTAGCCTTAATCCATCCCTGCAAGGGAAAACATCAAACAAGACCTTCTCTGCCTTTCTCCTTGCTAGTAGTAGTAGTAGAAAGATTCCACCTATCTTTGAAATCATCTTTAGCAACAAGTCCCTGATCAGTACAATAGAGGCATTCATAATACTCCTAAAGATTTTATCTGCAACCACTTCAGGAATAGCCCTTTTATCTCTGAAAATCTTGTTGTTGCGCTCTTTCCATATATTCCAAATAACAATTGACAGAGTAAGTCTCCAGGTCTCCACAATTTTAGGATTAGAGTTAGGACAATGCCATTGAAGCCAAGTGTCACCAAGAGAGTTTGGGAAGACCCAGCTCAGGTTCCACCTGGACGGGATGATTTTCTAGATATCCTGGCTAAAAGAGCATTGATTGAGAATATGGCAAGTTGTCTCTTCTTCCCTGCAACAAAGAGAACACCTATTAGGAAAAATAATGCCTCTTTTATGAAGATTATCCAGGGTTAATATCTTATTTTGGATGAAAATCCAAAAGAAGATGTTGACTTTGGGAATTAAGTTCTTATTCCAGACTTTAGCCCAGATGGGAATAGCTTCCACCTAGACATTGTGAATAGCCACAACAGAGGAAACAGAGTATTTCCCATCCAGAGTTTTCCCCCATATCAGAGTGTCATCTTTGTTGTCTCTAGGGATTTTAGCAGAAATAGCAATTTGAAGGAACTTGAGATCCGGACACTGCTGGCTAAAGTCAATCCAGTCCCCATTTCTCCAGTAATCTCTTACCATTTCACTGTACCTACATTTGAAACTGTCTTTCCAATCTTTGAGGATAGGGATTTCCTCCAGAGGTTTATCCAGGATCCATCTATCTTCCCAAAATCTTATTTTCCTCACATCCCCAAGGTTCCAGGTTCTGCCAGCAGCAGCCCAACCTTTAGCAGATTGCACGACATTCCAAATGGCAGATCCATCAACAGAGAAAGAGTTGTCAAAGAATTCTTCCTCAGAAGGTTGCATATAGAGATATTTGTTTTTCCAAATAGAGTTCCATTCTCTTTCCTCCCCTTTGCATCTCCAAATTTGCTTGGCTAATAAAGCTTTATTTATAGAACTTAATTATTATTATTATTATTTTTATATCTTTATATTATTATTATGTTTTAATGTACTCTTATTTTTATATCTTTATATTTCCATTAAACTCTTTACAAAAGTAAAAAATATTTTGTAGTACTTAATTATTATTATTATATTTTTTTATATTATTGACCAAAGGAAAAAAATTTATTAAGAATACATCATTATTATTATATTAGCATATTATTATTATTTTTGGTCGGTAAGCGCCTTTGACTAGAGCTTTGAACCAGTGGTGTCACATAGGGGGACCCCATCCTCGAGTACATCATATATATGATTACGAGGTATTGACACCTCCATTTTTGTCTCTTTGCTCCTTGTCACTCCATACATTCTCTTTATCCCTCCATTCCTCTATCAACCTTCCACCCGTTTCTCCACCTGCTTCCTCCATCAACATTTCTCCTTCCACCTCCATCCTCCATTGGCATACCTCTTATTGCTACTCCACCCACATTAATCTCACCTTTGTTCCTCCTATCCTCTATGCTTTCTACTCCTGCTTATCCCTTCATGCCACCTCACCCTAGCTCCTCCTAACCTCTATGCCCATCACACCTTATCTCTCCACATCACCTACTCACTCCTTATTGCTCTATGCCATCTTCGACTACAATCCTCTTATCACTCCACTATTCTCACCACCTTATCTATTCACATCCTATCCAATGAATCGTTAGGGCATCCATTAGGGGTCAACAAGCTTGCATCATCACTTGTATATCTCAAACCACCACAACTAACTAGTCACCATATCTGCCAACCAAGCTTGCATCATCACCTGTATATCTCACCACAACCAACTAGTCACCATCTCTACCAACCAAGCTTGCATCGTCACCTGTATATCTTAGACCACCGCAGCCAGCTAGTCACCATCTTTGCCAACCAAACAATGACACCATCACCGTGCAACCATCATCGTCCAACATTGACACAAGCCACCATCGTTCATGCATCAACATGGTACCGGACAAAGAGGGTTCAAAACAACATATCAACATGTTAGGTTTCGAACACAAGACCTTTCAAATAGTAAGGCTTGTAGTTTCCATTGGGTTGCGGGGTCATCCCCTTATATTAGCATATCAGACCACCACAACCAACTAGTCACCATCTCTGCCAACCAAGCCTGCATCATCACCTGTATGTCTCACCGCAGCCAACTAGTCACCATCTCTACCAACCAAGCTTGCATCGTCACCTGTATATCTTAGACCACCGCAACCAGCCAGTCACCATCTCTGCCAACCAAACAACAACACCATCACCATGCAACCATCATCGTCCAACATTGACACAAGCCACCATCGTTCATGCATCAACATGGTACCGGGCAAAGAGGGTTCAAAACAACATATCAACATGTTAGGTTTCGAACACAAGACCTTTCGAATAGTAAGGCTTGTAGTTTCTATTGGGTTGCGGGGTCATCCCCTTATATTAGCATATCATTATTATATTATAATATCATTATATTTTTATTTAATATTTATTCTTATCCATAAAAGTGAATTTTATGTATCCCCATAATTAATAATATTAGATTAAGATAATTATGAAGTTAACTCATTGCTTGATGAGATAACATAGCTGATTGATCAATTAAACTTAAAGTGGCTCATAATTGAGAGGTGGAAGTGAAGATATAATTATCATTAAATAATTAAAAATTAAGTACAATAACTAAATCAAAATTTACTCTATGATACTAAGATTAAAATTTCATATATACCTACGTTTTCAACTTATGAAATTTCAATTAGATTATTATACAAATCATCCACTCATTTTCTACTTGAACTAGAGAGGAAGTGCCTCTTTCCAAATTACCAAGATATTCGGTTAACCTAAGTTTTTTCTTTATTTGTGCTTCTTTCCTTATTATTTTGCAATTCAATTTTATAATATGACAGACATAATAATGTTGAGAATCAAAACCTAAAATTTACTACTTCTGAATTAGAGCCTTGACAAAGAAAGGCATTTGAATTTTGAGCCCTCGCCTGTATACACCCAAGAGGGTAAAAAAAATGAAGGCTTGTCTGTGATAATCAGTAGTGAGAATGGCGGCATCGTCATTGCAAGCAGGCGTACTGGCCACGATACAAGAGTTGCGTCCTTCCTCACCGTTATTCACCAATGGAGCTTCACTCAGAATTACCGGCAGGTGCCGCCATTCTTTACAGTGTATCATTAAAAAATAAAAACTCATCTTGTGAATTTTGGAATTTTCTTTTGGCAATTACCTTTGTTCTTCTTGCGGCGATCACTAGTTCATTCTTTGTACAGGGGATCGTCCCTTTAATTGCTCTTAAAGTCGTAGCTCTACTGCACTAGGGTATTGAATGTATTGAGGTTTCTGATTCTGCTATCAACAGTATGGCGCCTTTGTGTCTTTGAGGGTTTATAGTTCCTTGGTAAGCCCTTTTACTTGAAAGTAACTGCTCCCCAAGGACATTGTGGTGTGGAACTACATTTACAAGTAAAACGGTCTGTTTTTGTAAGTAGATTTTTTTGGCTGCTTTTCAATAACTATTTTACAGATTGTAATTTTTGTTACATTAAACTATTACAGTCACCGGTGGACGTAATTATAATCTTTTTCTTGATCCCTTATGATTTAGGAGAATTAGCCTAGTCATCATTATTTCTGCCACTACCACACTAAAAATGATTTATAGGGAGAAGAATTGGTACCATTATTATCAAGATCACACTAGAATGTGAGCCACTGGATAAGGTGAGGGCATATGCTTGAAATGCTAGTCTCTGCAAGTTCTGAGCCATATTGTTTACAGAACTCAAGATTGCAGGAAATACGACTTCACGACTTATTTTTTCTTAGAAAATTAGTATGGGACTATAGTTCTACAGGTTGTCTCCTCTCTGTCTTGAAATGCGTACATCACATTTGTGCTGGTGAGGTACATATTGAAGGTTGAAAACTTGAAAGCTCTTGGATATTGGAACAATCTTTTCTTGTCTGTCATTGAAGCTTGTTATGATCTCTTAGGTATTGGGTTTATATGTGAAAATGGAAATTCATTTTGTAGTGGCATTTTTCATGTAATCTTGCAGTAAATTTTCTGATTTATTTCCATCCATGCTCTTTTATTTTCTGAGCAGGCTGCAAGAGTTCTCAGTTGAAACGGCAGTTGCAGTCATAGCTGATGAAGGGGCGACTTTTAGAATTGATACTCAAAATTTAAGGGATATTAATTTTCGAATAGGATCATTGTATCAATTCATTGGAGAGCTTTTTATTCAACCAGATTTACCTCCTGATCAGGTCTTTTTCACATCAATATTTTTGGAAAGTGTCAAGTCTTCTTGTTTCAGTTCTATTTTAGATATAGGGTAACATATATCCTTTTGCTGTTCATATATGCTTCTGCAATGCAGGAATTATGCTTTAACCGGGCTATGATGATGATGCAGGCGATCTTGCAGGCAAGGGTGGGAAGAAATGTGGATGGCATGGACATTAACCTTTACCGCAATTCATTAGAGCTTCGCAGGCGATTTGAGGAAAAATATATCAGCACAAATTCCATCTGAAAGTGTTTCTTTGCTTGGAAAGCCATTTTTTTGTGAATGGAAGATGTGCAAATTGAGGAATTTATCAAGGATTTTTCTGAACAATTCAGCTTCTTTCTGAACCTGGACAATTTGGTCTCTTTATTAATTCATATTTAATGTGATATCTTACATTGGTCTGCTTTAGTCTATTTAGATTGGAGGGCTCTAGATACAGGCAATGATTTTGTTGGAACTTGGATGCCAAAGTTACATTTGAACCGTTTGTATGAGGAATTGGCTGGTAGCTTAGGGCTATGCACTCATCAACATGATCTGAATGTGCATAATGAGTATTGAAAATTTCTTATTTCTACTTGGGCGTCAAATAAAATGTTAACTTGTTAGAAGTTGGAACCCCATCCACAAGAGAAGACTTGTGTAGTTAATTTCCGCTGGAGTCCACAGGTTAAGATGGTTCCATTGTAACCCAGACTGGAAATTGCTTTTTGGGTGACTTAAGACAGTGTCTTGGAGAAACTATAAGCGACAGAAGTCAGCCAAATGATACATCATAGGTGATGATCGCCTGCAAGTAGATTTTTTATAAAAATTGTCATACATTAGACAGATAACCTTATACAACTGTAACTTGCTAAGCTGGTCAATGCATGCTGAAAATCTGACCTAATAAATAACGATCTTTAAACCTTTTCTTGAAAACATACTGCAAGGATAGAAACTTTTTGATTAAGATGAACATTGTCTGGATTTGACAAAGTTGTGGCTGTTGATGCAGAAGCTGAGTGAGTGCAAAATAATCTTATTGAATTTGCTGAGACTGGAGCTGGTGGGAGATAGGAGAGCTGGAGGCAGAAGGCCAGATTGCAATTTGGTACAAATATTTTTCAAATTAAAATCAAAATTACATGGAATGGGAATTCAATTCAGGCAGATTTTTGTTTCTATTTGAACTTTAAGTGTACACCAACATATAGATTAGGAATCAGTGTCACAGAGCAATCGTGATAAAATCAGATACAAGTGAAGCAGCGGGGCCAGAAATTGCAATTTGGTGTGGATATATATTGGACAAAAATGCTAAAACCAAAACTTTCAGAGTATGGGAAATCATATTACATGCACATTTGAGTTGGTATTTAGACTAAAATCTGTACTTCATGATCCATAACTATAAGGATCCAGAAAATGTTTCTTTCCAAACAATCATTTACTCCATTATAAGACACCTGAAACACAGTGTTTTGCAAGGTGACAAACCTCTAGGTATTTTCTTTGTTGGCATGGTGGCTTTGAATTTGTAGTGATTGTTTAACATGTCATGAAAGTTACTTTTGTGGCATTGCAATTTCATCATTATACCTTTGTTGGTTTCATGATATCATCCTTATACCTAAGGTGGTTCTACTTGTATCAAACAAAGAGCTAGAGTGAAGATAGAAAAGTTGTCTTTTCAGATTCTTTGATGCTTGGAAATCCTTCAACGCATGAAAGGATATTACCAATAGAAAGTAGCCATAAGAGGCATAAGCCCATGATGGTAGGAGATCGTGGGTGAGAATTTAGCTGGTTGCAGGAGTAAGATTTGTTCATGCAGAGTTGCTGAGTTTGTGGCAACAGGATTTTCCAGTATTCTCTATTTGAGATCATAACTACCTTTTACCAAACAAGAGAAAGCTGAACATTTTGCCACTTTAGTTGGTTTTCCCCACGATAGGGACTTCTGGGTATAGTTTTTGTCATACATGTTTTGGTGGTTGTTCTTACTGTTTCCGTGGTTCATCGGTATTTCATTAAACTGGATCACTATTTCATTGCATTAGCTTAAGAAAATCAGTCTTATCATTATTTGCATTCTATTATTTGCTAATTTGAAGCATAATACAAGTCTTACAAGCTAAACATATGTAGACTGCCAACAAGCATAGAGATTTGAGAGAATGTGTGTTACTTCAAAAAATGGAGTAGGAAGTGTAGAGCAACAAAGACCAATATTATGCTATTGACATTGTAGATCAAGTGTTACCAACAAAACATAGATATCATACAAGCCAAACAATTACTCCCTAGTAATGTAAGTTTGTCATAAAAGTATCTTCCCCTTTTGTGCCTTACTATTAACAAGCATTCTAGTTCTTTATTTGGTTTCAGGTGTCGAAGCATAACGCTTTCATTGCCATAGAAGTAAACAAAAATCAATGGAACAATAAAGGGGTGAGAATTTGCAGGTTAGATGGAATAGAGCTTGCCAAAGCCATGGTTGAAGTATAGGAGAGATATTGCTAGAAATAAGTGTAGTTTAAAAATTTGTTGAATGAAAAAATGATTTGTAAACTAGGATGGATATTCCATACAGAAGTCTTGTAAACTTCCCAAAATAAATCAACTTGCAATGTGTAAAAGAGATCAAGTGCCATGAACAAATGAAAAGAGACATGCTTTACCTTGGAGGGCCCCACACATGGGAGAAAACTCAAGCAAAGTATGAGCTACAAACTGCTAAAATCCACAACTTCAATAACAGACTCAATGGCCTTGTAGGGATATGTTAGTCTTGTCTTGTGTTAACTCTAGTCTTGTCCTGATTTTCATTAGTTAGATTAGAAATGTTTATTTCAGTTTGTTTAAGTTATAATATAATTGTAAGATGGATATATGCCTTGTTTAATTACATGTTACTGTTGGTTATCATATGGTGTTTCGGCACTTGTTGGATTTGATGCTTTGTCTTGAGCGTGCAAGAAGTTTACAAGGGAATGACCAATAGAAGGAATGTGGTGGAGAGCATCATGGATATCACTTAGCCATGCCACCTTGCCTAGTCCTTGAGGTCAAGTTGTTGACCCAGTGACTCTTGTGGGTATGTTTGTTTGTGAATGAATGAATGTTCAATGTAGTTTTAACAATTTGTTTTTTATTAAGAAAAGCAACAAAACAAGGTGCTGGTGCATTATACAACAATTTGTAGGCAACAAAAGGAGAGACAACAAAACAGTGGTGAAAACCAAAAACAAAACAAGGTTGGATAGGCCTTTGACAACAAGGTAGAAGACCACTGTAAAAAACCTATCAAACTTGCAACAACCCAAAACCCAACTCAAGAATGTGGATAAACACCCAAAACTTGACAATGAGGGGTTTGGGGGAGGGGGGAAGATTTCCCCTTTTGCCCTGGACAAACAACAGTCCAGGCGATATTGTCATTAGGAACATCCAAAGAAGGATCAAGCGGGGAGGACTCTGTAGAGTTTTTGTCAGCAATATCAGCAGGTTGTTGTTGCAAAACAACAGACTGTTGTTGTAGAACCAACATCAGGAGTAGATCGGAGCTACAGAGGAGCAACAAGTGTGGGAGCCTCAAGGATGGAGGAGGCCGCAACAGGAGTAACGAAAGGGTCAACAGAGACTTCAACAACAATAAGGGGCACAACCTCATCTTGGGAAGAGACATCATCCTTTTGAGAGGAGTCAACAAAATTAGAATCAGAAGCATTGACAGTCAAGTGATCAGCAGTAGCATCCTTCCACCAATTAGCAACACCTTTGTGGCGTGAGAGAACAATTCGAAGCTAAGTGACCTATTGAGAAGCATCTCTGGTAGCAAAAGGAGAGGCCTTCATAATCCAACGATTGAGTCCATGGCCTAACCCCAACCATAAAAACCACATCTCCAGGGAGAGGTGAAGAGATGTCAATATCGATTAACATGTGGGCAAAGGTAGAATGATCCATGCAAGACGTGGCATCATCAACCTTCAAGAATCTACCAATAGAGTCACCAATGGCCTCGTAACAAGAATGCTCCTAAAAATGAAGGGGAAAATTAGAAAGGCGAACCCATACTGGACAAACATTAAGTGGTTCAGAAAGAGGGTTAAAAGAAGTTGTCCAGGGCTTGACAGAGAGTGAACTACCTAAGCCCACAACTTGCCCAACACCAAGTCACGATCATAAGAGGACACAAATGATGCAATGAAAAAGCTTTCAACACAAGGAAAAAACTCAATACTATGAGCAATTGAATGTTTCTAGGAATCACTCACACAACGATGGAGGTCCAGGAGAGAAGGCCAAAACCCAACAAATCTGCACACCAACGCACAACGTTGGTAGAAATCTATGTCCATAACATCTTGTACACAAACCACCATAGGGGAGGTCTTGGCACAAGGAAGAGGACGAATCCCCTTGGGGGGACAAGGAACAAATTTGGCCACACAAGCAAAGTTGTGCCAACCAGCAAAAGAAGGTATGGGAGGGACCTTAGCACCCACAACAGGGACACCATCAACAACAGTGGAGGCAAGAGCAACATCACTAGCCTAAGCATCCAAAGCACAATAACCCACAGATAGGGAGCCCACACCAGTAGCACCGACGATGACACCACCCACAACGACACCCATGGGGACTCGATCCTCCCAACACATAAGCAAGCTTGACATTAGGTGACAACAGCAGACAGAGCATCCCTGGCATAATCGGCATGAGCTTTCAAGCTTCTTTGAGTGTGAGAGCCTTTAGCAGAGTGAGCCATTCAAACTATTGATTCTACCCTTGTGGTGAATTGTAGTTTTAACAATTTGTTACTAATTTGAATCATCTATAATTTTGGAACTCAATTATGTGAAAATTGTACAATGTATGCTATGTTATTTTTTAATGTGATTTAATTGCCTAGATAGTTTGGAATAATTTAATCATTTTGTAGGAGTGTTAATATGCTATTTGGTTTAATAGAGGATTGTTGGATTACTATTAGTGAGTTTTCTTATGTTTAAAAGAAGTGTTTAGTTCATGTTTGTTATACACTTACATGCTCTTGCATCTTGTCAAATTGTGATGAACCCTTGCTGGTTCAAATCTTCAAACTGCTGTAATTCAATATTATTTCTATGTTTTTTATTATTAGAGATGGTCTTTCAGAAATAGACAAAAGTTGCTAAAGGGGTTTCTTTAATTTTCAATACATATTGAAAGAATACATGAAATAAATCAGCTGAAACAAGGAATTGGAGAATTTAGAAGCATACCCGTAGGTCCTTAGTCAATTTATTGAAATTAAAAGATTCAAACCAACAACTTACAAAGTTCTGATTTTTATTCTGAAAACATTTCAGATCTGCTCTTATTTAATAATAAGATGCCCAAACAGTGGGAATATGACATCTATAAATGAGCAAGCTGTGTTTGGGAAAGAGACTTCCAAACCACAGAAAATTATCAGCAATAACAACAAATAGAAAACCTACAACAAATCTGCCTTGTAAGAAGCCAAATCTGCCCCAATTTGATTCAATTTGACTTCTGAATGAAGCCAACCAAGCTGCAACAATTTGATTGATCTTTCACAATCTCAAAGCTACTGAATTTTGAAGAATACATGCTCTCCAAAATAAGTCCAAATCCTAGCCGCCATAGCGAAGTGCTCAGAAGAAATGTCAAATGTTCAATATCAATGAATGAGGTCTAATTTCATTTTGGCTGTCTAAATACCCAAAAGGTACGATTTTTGACAATTAGGTTTTAAAAAAATCATAACTTGCTTTTAGGGTTCCCAACTTAACACTAAAAGCAACACCCAACTTAGGAGATATTAAATTTTCACTTAAATAAATTTGAGTGATGCACTTTGTGATTTTATTTTAATATTTCATATAAACATTAATTGCTTGTGAGAACCACTTAAAAATTCATATCTCCCTCATTATTGCTTGGAAACTGAATCTGTTAGAAGCTGGGGCCACAGTTCGCCATGCCAATGAATATAGGACCATGTCTATTTTTAGGAGTTTTTCCCTAAAAATTAGGAAATCCCCACATGATGTCAGAAATTGATGAAACGAAGACTACAACTGAACTCAACACTGAACTAGAACAAATAGACAGACCACTCCTCTAGATGACTAGGATGGGGACATTACACAAACAATGCATTATAAATGCTTGACTTGCAAGTTGGGTTAAAAGGTATTCATGTGAGCTTATGATAATGCTATTTATTTCATTTGTGCCAAATGTAAGACTTAAATATGGTATGAAAAGAAAGTAATAATTTAATGTGAAAAAAAAGATATTTTCACACTAGTGTTATCTTTTCTTAGTAAAAGAGATTTGCCATTAATGTGAAAAAAAGATTTTCAATATTCAGGTGATCATCCTTTATGTTTAAGAGGGGAGGCTCCCTCAAAAGAGAGAAGTATGGATTTTTTTGGGCATGCTTTTAACCAGAAAATATCAAAGACATACTTGCTAAAACTAAGAAAAAGAAAAGAAGCCTTAGGTATGATTGACATGGGGCCAATAACCTAGTTTTTTTAGATAATAATGAACATATAGAAGAAAATTTATAATCAGGGTTTGAATAGGACGATACTATTCATTTGAATAAGAAAAGAGACAATCGCCTAAACTTTTGAGATTCATAGATCTAAGAACACCCAATATTACCTCCCAACATTACCCCATTCTTGTATTAAGACTTCTTTTTTTTAAGGCAAATTCCTACCAGTGGGGTTAACTCCCATTTTATTAATAACAGAAAAATCACATCATAGTCTTAATCAGAGGGAGAAAATAAGGATTCTGATTCTTTCATTGAGCTCCTGAGATCTCTCAATCTATGCTGGAGTCAGAAGAATTTGATTGATATTGATGAAATAAGCATAGGATTTTGATTGAAATCGATGGTAAGCATAGGTTGTGTAATATTGTTCTTGGACAAACCATCTTGCAGTATGGTAATTGCCTCATACTGCAATTTGTTCTTTAGGGCTGTAGAGATGCATGTTGCATCACCAACGAGTCCAATGTTTGGTTTTTCTTTGAGTCGATGTAGAGCAACAAGGATCTAGAGAATGTCAGTCAACTCTGATTATTTAACACTTTTAAGTCTAGAATCAAAGCTTAGTATGTGTGATTTAAACTGTCGGGTCGATGCATGATAAGCAGGATTTACCATTCTTTTGATAGCTTCTGCTTAAAATTCGAGCAATGTTCTAGATGAAACGTTCAAGAAGCTTTACGTTGTCTATATAGGTCTGAGACAAAACTTGTTTCCCAATTATGAGCCACACCACATCTTCATTCATATCACCTTTGATTTGGAAGGGTACTTTAATTTGGTCTGCCACTGCACATCGAACGCAGTTGCATCTGCAATCTGCAATTGTGATGTAATCCTCTTCCCCAACACTAGTAGCCATTGACGAGCTAGTCATTCTTGTTATGTTGTGTATTGAAAGTGATATCAGAAGGGCCATTTAAAGATGAATTTCTTCTTGATCTGCAAGAGTGGTCAGGCTTGGCAAAGATTGAGGCCAGAAATACAATACATATGGAGGGAGGATGTTGGCATTTACTCATTCGCACTTACTCTCTAAGCATTCCTATGTCTCTTTCCAGCACGAGTTGTAAATTCCATATGGTTTTGATGTTCCCAAATCGTCCTTGCAATCCAATCCTTAGTCATGATGTTTTGGAGAGGACCCCAACACAAAACTATTGTCCGCGACGATGCATGCGATGGATACGAGATCAACAGCGAGTTTGCTTCGCTCAATGAATGATTTAAGAGCTCGCACTCTGCAGGTACACATTTTAAATTTTCAACTTGGGGTTTGCTTTGATAACGTTATATCTCAAAATTGTCCTCTATGTCAATGTGGTCCAAGTTGAGTTCTCTAACACTTTTTGAGGGCTTTTAGTAACATCAAAACAAGTTTCTAAAGATTATTTCTGATCAGGGGAAATGATCTAGTAGTTGAGCGAGTTCTAATTCTTGTGATAGAAGTTGTTGATTTAATACCCCCATACTTGCTGATTTTAATGTCCAACTTTTGTACTACATTGCACCAATAGTTGTATGATAAGTACCAATAATTGAATGAAATATACCATTTGTTGTGAAAAGTAACCAATCATGTGATGCCACATTAGCTGCACAAGTATTGAGGCACTTTTGCACACCTATTGGTCTCATTTTTTTTTGGGCTGTTTTGGACACCTTGGCAAAAAACATGCTGATGTGGCATCATATTTGATGATGTGGCCCTGAAACCTTAGTTATAAGCAGGAGACTTGCCAAGTAAGCTGCTGTAAAAAATTTGGAGTGATTTGAAATTTTCACGTAGGATTTTGAGAAGCACGAAGTTAGGGTGCACAACTATTGGGTCCTCTCCCCTATGTACCCTGCACCAGACACTCCCCGATTTCGCTTGGAGATGCCATCCAAATTTAGTTTCAATCTTTCTAAAGCGGGGAGAGTCCATCTAATAGAGCTACGATCCTTCTTGGTTTTGACAAATTTGACTTTGGGTGGAAAAAATAAGGGCAAGCAATTTCAATTGTTGATATAGTTCTAGGGATTAATGACAATAAGCCCCATCATTTCATCAAAAGATTGTCCCTTAGAGTACTAAGACTTGTTTTATTCACCACATGATAAAAAATATCTCATAAAATGAACTACAAACTTAAGATAAGAAATATCTTTATAAAGAGACAACACAAAGATTCTTAAGAAAGCAATATTTTCTTTATTGAAAATTAAATTAAAATAATTCAAGTCTTGTTTTGATCCTATGTAGATGTTTTTGAAAAAAAAATCTCTAGAGAAGAATCCTCTCATTTCCAACATGATCTCATACAAATAGGTTTCTTTTAACTCCTACATAATTACTTCTTGAAATTTAAATATTCACTTTTATGTCATTAAAATGATTTAAGTGAATATCTCAAAATATCAAAGAAAATTTAGAAAAAATAAGAAATGAAAAGAGATGATGTTTTCATATTTTTCTTGTGCATGTTCCAAGATCAGTAGCTTCATAGTCCGTACTTTTTTCACCTTTTTGTCTCAAATTACTTCTCAAAACTCCCCCATTTCATATTTAGTGTTCATCTATTTCAATCTGGTTTTGATATTGAAAGAATTTGATTCCTCTTCCATTTGAAAAACTTCATCTTTTTTACAAAAGACTAGTTTATTAAGAAATTAGAGATATTTGGTGGCACTACAAATGTAACATGTTGATTGTCATAATCTTAGGAATTGTGACAAAATACTATTGTAGCCTCTCATAAACTTGAATGAGAAATAGGAAATATTGGATGAATAGGTTGGGTTGAGTTGTAGAACCATAATGTGTATGATCTAGGTAGTTCTAGATGGTTTCCTTGTGTAAAACTATTGTATTAAATGACCTTAATGTCAATAAGGAATGACAAAGCATCAAAATAATCTTCCTCCAAATGGTCTATTGCATCTTCTGTGACAAAGTCATAAGAAATGCAAGATATTCTTTCGTGAATTTTTGGGTAAATTCTTCATGAGAAGAGATGTAAAATAATTTAGTGAAATAAAAAATTCAAAAGGCTCCTACATTAGTCATCTCCTTATACAAGTAATATAATTGCCAATAGTTTCCTTGCCTTTGCTAGATCACCAAAATTTCCCAAACTTTTATTGCCTCTTGGAGCCCTTGTGACTTAGAAATTCTCTTGATTTGATTCTATTACCTTTTGAAGGTGATTTTTTTTTCAGTAATGGGATGAAGTCAGATCGCTTTTGACTGGAGCTATGAACTAGTGAGACCACATTTTTTAGGAGCCTCATCCTCATATTTGTTCGACATTAATACCCTTATATCTCCTTATGTCGTCCTGTTTTCCACGCTCGAGCATTGTTCCCATTTGAACATTATGTTGGTTTTCAAACTTACAATCAATGATCTATGAGAAGTTTGTGAATTTCTATGTTCAAGATCATTGAGAAGATGGGCCAACAAACAAGAGTTGGATATGTCTCTTTTTCACTTTAGGCTCTATAAAACTTAGGTGGGTACATTTGAAACAATATT
The DNA here is from genome assembly GCF_030272615.1 of Cryptomeria japonica. Lineage (NCBI taxonomy): Eukaryota > Viridiplantae > Streptophyta > Pinopsida > Cupressales > Cupressaceae > Cryptomeria > Cryptomeria japonica. The sequence continues at coordinate 358,729,666 of NC_081413.1, forward strand.
GGATTTTGTATGAGCAATGACATTATCATAGTGAACAATAGATAAATTGTTCATGGATTTAAGTAAGGACTTGAAATTGATTACACAACATCAAATTTTCTATTACTCTTCATGCCTGGCCATAAGCATATCACCTTGTTCAACTAGAAATCAAACTAGTATAAATTAGCCAAGGATCAATCATAAAACCCATAAATTCACACAAAATTTTAATCTATAAATAGAGCTTGTAATACAAATGCATGACTCAATGAATAGCACAATAAAGTATACCACACAATTGCCTTGCTTATTTCCATTGTCCTTTGAACTTTCTTTGAATGAATGACATGCCACTCTCAAATTTGCATAAGCACAATTTGTAGTATGATCACATGAATGCTCAAAGATTGTGGTTGGAGAATAATGATGGATGAAGGTTGATTTAATGGGATTTTCAAATATCGATCAACAACGGAGATTGTTTGAGATATATTTGAAGATTAGAAGTCAATAATTGAAGAGAGGATTTGGAGGCTAAAAATAAGAGTTATTTGATTGCCAAATTTAGTGAATTGATTGCATGTGAGAGGTGGAAGAAAATGTTAGTTGAACTAAAGAAATGGATGTGCATGAGAGATAAAATCATAATTATATAAATAAAGTTTTTAATTCCATGTGCATGACGATTAAATAGATAAAATATTAATTTTATTTATTTTTAGAAGAACTAAATTTATAAAATGAATAATTAAATAAAATAAAATAAAAAATGTAACTATAGAAGAGAAAATTAGCTAATTAATAAATCTAAAAATTATTTAATTAATGTGCAAGGTGAATTTAGTAAATTAATAAAAAAGTTAAAATTATTTAATAGAAGAAAAAGATAGTTGATTAAATAACTAGATAATTCAAAATTATTTAATTAAAGTGAATATGGAGGCAATTTTGAATTTGAACTATGAAATGAATGACGTTTTTTAATTAAAAAGCAGCGTTGAATAGGGCACCGACCCTTTAACATAGTCAGAAACTATCAATACAAAAGCCCGCAGGCAGTTAGAGAACAATAACAAATGGGGGTAAACCCCAAGTAAATAAAAAACCTATCTAACTTTTGACAACCGAGACCCAACTTTAAGGAGGGGTAAGGACACCCAAGCCTTGACAAGGAGGGGTTTTTGGGGGGCAGGGAGGACTTCCTCTTCCGCCTGCTGCAAACAACAATCCAATTGATACTATCATTGGGACCATCAAGAGAATGATCAAGTGGTAAGGGCCCCACTTGGAAACAATCAGTAGAGCTAACAGAGTGCTACTGCAGGACAAAAACCGACTACTACAAAACAACGTTTGACTATTGCAGAACAATAATAGACTGCTTCATAGGAGCGACATCGAGAGAGAAACTAGTAGGTGTAGAGTGAAGCTGCAATTTAGAGTCAACAAGAGTTGAATCCACTAGGGCAAGAGAAGCCAAAAGAGTGGAATCGACCGTAGCATCAACAATAGTAAGAGGCACCTCAACCTCTTGAGAGGAGCCATCTAAATTAGGATCAACGACATGGATGGTCAAATGATCAACAATAACATCCTTCCACCAAGTAGCAACACCTTTATGGCATGAAATAGACTAGTTTGAAGCAAGATGACCCATAGAGAAGTATTTCCGATAGCGAAAGGGGAGGCCCTCAAAATCCAACGATTGTGTCCAAGGCCGATCCCCAACCATGAGATCCACATCTCTCAGGATAGGCGAGTAGATGTCAATATCAACTAAGATGTGGGCAAAGGTAGTATGTGTTAGACAACTCAAATAACCAGAGGACAAATGAGAGGGGATGGTGAATCAGTTGTCAACAGATTATAGAACTTTAAGCATTCAAATCCTTATTATTGAAACACATAAACTCAATATTGGAATGCATAAACCAAATACCAGAATGACTGATATAGCAATGAAACATAAACATAAATCACGAAACAATTACCATCCATCCAGAACACATAACACCAAGATTTGTATGTGGAAAACCTGATAAAGGGAAAAACAACAGTGGGAAGCCTACCCACATTCAGATAATACTTCTGCAGTAAGTATGTGATTACAATATGAGGGACCTGCACATGCAGGAAGGCCAACAACCCAGAGCACACTACTCATCACAAAAAGGAGCCTCACTGACTACAAAATAAATCTAGACTACAATCCGAAATGAAGATTGAACTGCAAAGATAACATCTCCTATGCTTGAGTACAGTTTCGATTAAGCTCAATACCAGAGGTCTTAAAAATTTCTTACCAACCCAATTTGATCACCTATGATCGATCGAAACCTCTGCATATGATTACACCATTATTCGCACACAACTAGTCCTATATCCCATTACCATGATCTACAAAGAGATCTTACATCATATTTATACCAACCCAAGACCTAAACAATTAGGTCGACCACCTAAAAGATAATACAATGAGTTCATAACATAAACCCACAATCCAATGATCAACCAAGACGTCTTAGACCGAAAACAATATAAACCAATCATTAAATCCCGTCGGTAACGCATTAGGAACATCCTCCAACATGTTACATAAACCGGTCCATAACCTAGATAACACCGGACCCAAAATAGGTCACCATAAACCAAATCCAACACCACCAATGAACTAGAACACAAACATGATAACCATCAACATCCTAAGAACCATTTAGAAGCCACACCAACACCACTTATCACATGCATCAAAAGATCTTCAACAAAGCTCTGCTGGTAAAACCCTTACCGGTGACCAAAAGGCTTACTAGAACAAATGATAGCTCCTAAGTCATCAAATCCCGAACGAACTAATCATGATACACATCTGAATAGAATGAATGACAGATCCAAATCAATTCCACAAACCGAAGCATACCAGATCAATATCATAATCCAACCAGTCTATCGGAACCAATCGGAAACCGATAAACAACCAAAACAACCGGTGTTGCCATCAATGACAAAACATCAATGCAACACATAATCAATTCCTCCAAATTGCCTACAATCTCCCCCTTTGACATTTATGACAACACTAGATGTGAAAAACATCCAAGTGCCAAGAAATGCCAAACAAGTCTCCCCCTATGGAAGACAACCAACAATCTCCCCACAAAATGATATAGCAATGAAGCTCTAAACCAAACTCCCCTAATGAATATATCTCTCACTTATGTTTTTCACAAGAATATCTCTCCCCCTTTGACATCAATGCCAAAGATCTGACATAAATATCAAAGAAAATCATAAATCCTCTGAATCTTACAACTGAGTACTCCCCTTGGGTAGTAGCACCACCACATCAATCCAGAATGAATAGTAGCTCTGTAAATGCATACCAGACTGATGCCAATTAGCATCACTCAGGTCTCTACCGGAGGAGCAAAAACCCCCAATCTGTCTCTGAAGTACTCGAATGATTCTTTAGGCAAAGGTTTAGTGAATATGTCTGCAATTTGCTCTTTAGTGTTCACATAAACCAGTTTGACTTCATTTGCTTCCACCTTTTCCTTCAAAAAGTTATACTTGATAGATATGTGCTTTTTCTTAGAATGAAATACCAGATTCTTTGATATATCAATTGCAACAGAGTTATCACAGTGAATAACTACCGGTTCAATATAATCCACCTTTATATCCTTCAACATTTGCTTCATCCATAGAACTTGTGTACAATTAGTAGCAACAACAACATACTGAGCTTCAACGATAGATAAAGAGGTACATGACTGCTTTTTGTTGATCCATGAAACAAGTTTCTTTCCAAGAAAGAAAGCTCCACCGGATGTGTTCTTCCGGTCATCAACATCTCCAGCACAATCTGCATCTGTATATGCAAATAATGTAAAAAAGTCATTGTTTTTAGGATACCACAAACCATACTCAGTTGTTCCCTGCAAATACCTGAAAACCCTTTTCACTGCACTCTCATGATTTTCTCTAGGATCACTCTGATATCTTGATACAATACAAACTGCATTCATTATATCCGGTCTAGTCTGAGTCAAATATAATAAACCTCCAATCATAGACTTGTACCTTGTAGGATTTACCGGTGTAGATGCATCTTTCTTTGTCAAATTTCTCACCTGTAACCATCGGAGTACTAACCGGTTTACAATTTTCCATACCAAATTTCTTCAATAGCTCTCTCGCATACTTAGTTTGACAGATGAAAATACCTTTATCAGTTTGAGTAATCTGCAAACCTAAGAAAAATTTCATCTCCCCAATCATAGACATCTCAAATTCAGTCTTCATATTGTTAGAGAATTCCATACACAACTTATCTTCACCTCCAAAAATGATATCATCAACAAAGACCTCAATAATCAGTATGTCATCATTAGTGATTTTATAATATAAATTACTGTCAGCATTACCTTAAGTGAAATCAAGCTTCAAAATATATTTATCCAGTCTTGCATACCAAGCTCTAGGAGCTTGTTTCAATCCATATAAAGTTTTCTTTAACCTGCAAACCATGTTTTTGTCATCTGAAAGTGAAAATCCATTAGGTTGCTCAATATAAACTTCCTCTTCAAGATTTGCATTCAGAAATGCACATTTAACATCCATCTAATAAAACTTGTAGTTCTTATGTGCAACATAAGCAATACATAATCTCACAGCTTCAATCCTATCTACCGGTGCAAAGGTTTCACCATAATCAATTCCTTCCTTATGAGAATATTCTTTACATACCAATCTAGCTTTATTCCTCACAACTTGTCCATCTTCATTCAATTTATTCCTAAAAACACATTTAGTTCCAATAACATTCTTATTTTTAGGTTGGGGAACTAAAGTCCATGTGTATTCTTTTCTATCTGATCTAATTCTTCTTCCATAACTGTCATCCAACTTTCATCTTTACAAGCTTCAATTACTGATGCTGTTTCAACTTGCTCGAAATAAAACATACCTCATCAACTGCCAACCTTCTTGTCATCACTCCTTTGTTTTTGTCTCCAATGATCTGATCTTTTGAATGATTCAACCTTACATACCTAGGAGTCTTCTGATTTTCTATTCCTCTGTCCTGATCTTCAGTTACTGCTGAATTTTCTGATACTTCCAGAGTAACTGGTTCAACATTCTGTTCCAATGTAGGTGCTACCAGTTCAGTTATGATCATTTTCACTGTCAGTTCTCTCTCATAAGTTTTGATTTGACTTCTGTTCTGCTCATCGACCTTGACATTTGTGCTCTCCATAATTCTTTGTAATCTTTTGTTATAACATCTATATGCTTTTCTTTTATTAGAATAACCAAGAAATATTCCTTTATCACATTTAGGGTTAAACTTTCCAATGGAATCATCTCTTTTGATATAGCATTTACTACAAAAGATTTTGAAATACTTAACTATCTGTATATGACCAAACCATAACTCATAAGGTGTCTTACCGATATCTCCTTTGATATGAACTCTTTTGAATGTGTATACCGCCATGCTTACAGCTTCTCTCCAGTAGACATGAGGCAGATTAGCTTCCATCATCATAGTTCTAGCTGCATCCAAGATAGTTCTATTCTTCCTTTCCACAACTCCATTCTGCTGAGGTGTCTGGGGTGCAGACAATTGTCTCCTTATCCTATTCTTCTCACAATAGCTGTTAAATTTACTGGATGTGAATTCTCCACCTTGATATGACCTTGAGCATTTAATCTTCAATCTCGTCTCTGTCTCAACTTTAGCTTTAAATATTTTGAACTTTTCAAATGCTTCAGATTTCTCCCTTAGAAAAGTAACCCACATCATTCTTGAATAGTCATCAATGATTAGCATAAAATATCTATCACCCTGAAAACTTTTGATTCTAGCAGGACCACACAAATCAATATGAATAAGATCAAGAACATCATTATATTTGTCTTGTATACTCTTAAAAGAAGTTCTGACTTTCTTTCCCATTTGACATTCCTTACATACCGGATTATAGGGCTTTACAATCTTAGGTATATCTCTAACTGCCTTAGTAGAACTGATCTTCACAATGCAATCAAAATTCACTTGACACAACCTCTTATGCCATAGCCAACTCTCATCAATTTGTGCAATCAAACATGTCTTCTCACCGGAGTTCAAATGAAAGATATTACCTTTAGTCTGTGTACTGGTTGCAATCTCCAATCTAGATCTGTTGATAATCTTGCATTTTCCATCCTTGAACTGTAACTGAAATCCCTTATCCACCAACTGTCCTACACTCAAAATATTATGCCTTAAACCTTCAACATAATAAACATTATTAGTGTTATGCTTACCATCCAATGATATTGTTCCTCTTCCCTTGATCATGCATGCTTTGTCATCTCCCACTAGTACATTTGGGGCTGATTTCTGATGGCCTATCGTCGGAATATCGACTATTTTTCGTCGGACTGCCAACAAACAAAGCCATCGAAAACTTGTCATCGATCATTCCAATCTTGTCATCTAACTTCGAAATTTCGACGAAATCCCAAACTCTTTTGATGGTGGATATGACCACTCATCCGACGAGATAATGTCGTCAGGTGTAAAGCATCGTTGTCAGATGGACGTCGGAATGCCGATGCCTACCAGGAACTTGCACCGACGAGGATTACGATGAGCGTCCAACAATAGAGTGCCATCGGACATACAACATCCTTGTCGGATGTTTCATCGATTGGAGTCAGCATTCCGACGCCAATCAGGAACTATGCACTGACAAGGATGCTGTTTGTCCGCTGGTTTGGTCGTCGGTGCAAAGTTGGGAGGATGTCGAAATCTGACGGTGCTTTATTTTTACTAAAAAAAAATCATACGCATGCCAATTATAATGGTACTTGTTGGTTCCAGTATATCGAGATAGCTAACCCGATCTAGTAATGCCAGTATTGAAGGAGGTAATCGGAATAGCTATACCAAACACTGATATTGAGAAGCTTGTCGTAATAACTAACAAGGGTGGAATAGCAACATTTCGCAATAGTGATGAGCTGAAGTTGTCCCGATGAAGAAAGTATAAGCGTAAGTGTCATTTGAGCTTATCGGGATAACTTGTGAAGTCAGAATAACATATTAGAGACATTCCAACCAATGAGAAGTATCCCGATGACATGTAAACAAGGCGGTATTGGGGAAACTATCCCAACTATACACGTGCGGTTGGAAGATGGATATCGATGGAATCTATGGCGATACAAAGAATGATACCCTTATCGGCGAAGCTGATAAAAATCAGAGTAATAGGATCATCAAAAGGCTGATAGAACATCCTATCCCGATAATGAATATATCTAATAACATCGGAATAAGACACTCTGATAATGCATCCTCTTCTAAGTACCTATATCGGTATAACTTATAAAGACGGGATAGCATCTTTCTTCTTCGTCAATGGTAAAGGTAATTCCGATAAAGCACTGCTTTAGAGGTATTCAGGATAACTTACATAAGCGGAATAGCACATAAAAGTTGCTCCGATCAATGAAATTATACCTATGCTTTACAAATAAAACAACGTCGGGAAAGTTATCCTGATTTAACATTCACAAAACAAACAACCCGATAGTAGACGGGAGAAGGATAAAACCCTTATCGGGATAACTTGTAGTGTTGGGAAAATGACCTTTGGGTATGCTGATAGTTAAAACAATGCCGACGGACATCGACCGAGACATTATATGTGCGAACAGATCAAAAATAAAACAAATTGAAGATTACTTTTCAGGATAGTTCAAGCCGAATTGACACAAGAGGCAAACAATTACTAATATAACCATATTTATCTATGGTGACTAATTAGTTAAAAAAGCGCCAAATTTGGAGCAGTGACAAAAGGAGTTCAGTCGATGTCCTACATCATCAGAAAATTCAAATTAAAAAAATATGACACATTGATTCACAAGGTTAAGGCACATTTATTGTTGCACAAAAGACGCTTTCTGAGAAGCGCATTCAGGAGAACACTGCATTTAGAATTACATAGACTTTGAGATGATATTGAGGTAGGTTGAAGGCACATTGGACAACGGTGAGTAAGTGCTCTGATTGATTCCCTTGTTATTGTTTCGAATAGTATGTTAAATTGCTCGTGAAATGGAAAACCCTAGTGGTGTTGCAAAGAGACAGAGAGGGGAAACAAGAAAGGGTAAGGGAAAGAAACAAAAAATAGGTGACACAAGTCCTAAAACTAAGGACGAAGATAGAAAACTAAATCAAGACTTGCTAGATCAACTGCCAAGTTCCACCTCAAAGCCTAAGAGATATGCAGAGTGGAAACTAGAGGATAATTATACTGATGTGGGAGACGTGTACACAACCATAAGGGGATATGAATTGTTTTTGTTTCACTATCACAGACGAGAGAAACCAGAACCCATCTATAATCCATGGCAGTTAGGTGTGGGAAAACTTGTAGTCCCAAATGTCTTTGTTAATATTGATCTCCTAGAATTGCTAGCAGTGAATTTTAATCCAAACAAAAGAGCAATATGTGACCAAGATGGAAATCCTTGTTTCTTCATGTCACGAGAAGCAATTTATGAGGTTTTTGATTTTCCTGAAGTTTATGACCATCCCATCATTCTTGAAAATTTGCTGGAGGAATACAGAAGATTGGATACCACTTATGCTGGGTGGAGATTACCATTTCATTTGCTGAATCCTGAGGTCTTGTTGGAAACAGAGGAAAGTCTGACATTTCATGTAAATATATTCAAGGACTACTTCAAATACACATATTATTCAGTAGGACAAGTACTGGGGCTAAATACTCCATATTTCATGAGAATTGAATCTGTGGTCATTGCAACAGACATTCAACTACAAAAAGCCAGAGAATTTGACTATGCAACACTTATGACAGAACAACTTGGACTCACAGCCATCCAGAGGGACTCTGTAAAAATTCACTTCTCGCACCATTCTCTACTTATGCATATGGTGCTATTCTATGGGCGCGAGATGGGTCTATGGCCCAAAGAGATGAAGATAAGAAGACATGATGGTAACAACCATTCTCTACCAATCCAATTATGGACTTCAATATGGGATTGCAGATTTGTTAGATCTAATTACATTCATTTTGAAGAATATTTTGTTAAAACACTTTACAGGTTTTATAGTTATCCTTACCACTCTGCACTTTTAGAAGATGTAAAGAGATTCTTGAGGCCTGTAGACTTTGGGGGACCAGAAACTGTCAAACACATTTGGGGAGATTGGTACTGCTTCTCCAATGTAACCATGATAAGGGTTTATGACTTTGAAGATGCCCCACTATTGTTTCCTAAAACAGTTCCCAACATGATAGCTTATCTAGAGATCGTAAGGAAAATGGGGGAATCAAATTCTATGCATCTGGCTTCACATGATAAGCAATCATTTCTGCCTGAGACTCTATGCATAGGAGATTTTGTTGTAAATGGAAGAGAAGGGAAAGAGCTCGCATGGAACAAATTATTCCATTATAACATGAAATTGGGAGCACCAAGAAAAGGCTTTGACCCAGAGGGGTATATTCATTCAGTGAGAAAAAGGTAGAAACTAGGTGCCTATGAACACATCTCGTATCTAAGAGATGACTTGATAAGAAATCTGGATGAAAAGGATGCTAAAGTGGCTATAGATGATCACAATAGAGATGTTGAACAAAAGGCTAAGGAGAAGAATATTGTAAACATATCATCTTTAGAGGATAAGGAATCATCAAAGAAGGATGAGCTCTCATTGGAACAATTCTCTAAAATACTGATTGAGGAACACATGCCGCTTGTAAGAGATCCTAATGAAGGAGCCCTGGTGGAAGATGATCCAAGGCAGTTGGTATGTGATAGTCTGATATTTGATGATGATTTCATAGCATCTCATGAGTTCATGTCATTTTTATATAGGATAAAAGGGAAAGAAATCAGAGTAAATGTCGATGAGGTCAATACCTCCAATCAAAGGCAATTATTGGTCACCTTAGAAAATGAAGTAGCACAAGAAATGGCTCTGATGACTCCTGAAAAGGGGAGGAAGCTTCTAAAGGATGTCAGTGTTTTGATTTTTCCTGGGTGGGATATGAATTCAACCTTGATCTTTGACAGTTTTCTCCATGATGTTGGTGCCAAGCACAAATTATCTCCTAAGGGTGTGACCCAAGTGTATACGGGATCACTATACAACCTTGACAAGCATGCCATACAAAAAACCTATGGTTATTGATACTCAGAAGGCCTTTGGGCACATTATGACCTTACAAGTTGGAGAGGCAGACCCCATGATGACAACAGGTTTAGGGGTAACATAGCCAAACTGAACAAAGAACAGATTCAATTCTTGGTGAAAGAAAACCAATCAAATAAGCTTAAAATTGTAAAAATGAGAACAAAGATTGATCGACTTAGATAAATGACGAAATAGAGGGAGCCACAATGATTGATAATACAGGGTGAATCTTCCCAACCCCAAGCCAAGGCCGATCAATTGAAGGAAGAAAACTATCAATTGCAGGCCCAGTTGAAGACAACAAAAAGTGAAACCATGTTAGCCCTGATTCAGAAAAGATTCACTAATATGATGACATGGATGGATAAATACTGGGATACATACAACAAGAACCACACTGTCATAGAAGAACATGAGTGGTTGGATAAGCGGCTACATGAGAAAATCCTGGAACTACAAAATAGGGATGAGAGACAACCTAGTGATATACAAAACTATGAAGATTTGATAAAGGCTCACAAAGAATACCTAGAGGAGTTGAGAGCAGAAGGAGAAACCTTACTCAATGGAAAAATGGACAATATTCCTTCATTTCTCAGCAATAATGGAGAACAAAAGGAAAAGATGGGCTGGACTTGTGACTGCCAGCATATACTCTGGAGTGCACTGAAAGCAATAGAAAACCAGGACGTTGAAAGGGTGGCAGACTTCATATAGAGCATGGTTTTGATGGAAGTAGAAGCCTGAGACACCATCCATGATTGTGATACCAGATACAATGAGAAGTATCTAGCACATCTAACTAGTGTGCATTTGTGTTTAACTAAGTGATTAGTTGTTAGTTCTCTTTTGTTTTCAAAAGACTTGGATTAAAAGGCATGAACTTTTGACATGTTATATAATATTTGATGTAATCATTTGATAGGGGAGTTTTTTGGTAGGAGAAAATAGATAAAAAAAGGCGAAGAACAATTTTTCTTTCTGTACTAAAGAACAATACATTGTTTTTCAGATTAATACAAAGCCAGTTCCTTTATTTGGAAATGGTGTTATGGATTCTTTCATTGTGAAAATCAGTTCTCTGTTATAATCATCTATAATTGATGATTGCTACTCTAGATCTCTGTGCAAAAAGGTTGTGTTTTATACTATTTTGGTGGCGAAAAAATAGTGATTCATTTGCAAAGTTGCATGCACTTTCAAGGATGCAAGTAGTAGAAAAATCCATTAGAGGATGTGAGTTATGATGCACTTGCAAATCCAAGATGCATAAAAAATGTATATAGAACTAAAGAAAAAGACAATAAGTTCTTGAATGAATAGTTCAAAACACAAAGCAAAAAAGAACAAATGAATAGTTTAAACCATTAAGAAAAAAAGAAAGATAGAAGCAGTAGTAATATTATCACTTGGTACCAATTTGAATACTTGGTTCCTCCCCCTATTACTTAAAAGATAATACTATGCTCTAGATGTCAAAGGAAATTTGGTCATGTGCATTGACCGCTACAATTTGGAATGCAAAAGAGAGAATGTACCTGACAGTCTGCTACAATTTTAAGAACAAAGAGATTCTATGGCACTGAGAGGTTGCAGTCGTAGCCTATGATGGCCATAATCCCTGTTGCAACAATAACAAGATGTGAGGTAACAGTTATAAAATTTGGATGAACTCAAAGAGACATTTACAAATACAACCTACCCTTTATAATACCTAATCGAAAAAATGGATGCAATGCAAGTCCTTGTATTGATAATGTCTGGCAGATAGTAAAAAAGTAGAACAATAAATTCCATATAAAATTGGTTAGACTTAAAATGATAAGGAAAATTTTAAAATGCTAAAGAAAATGTCAACTAATAAAAAACTTACAAGGATGATGCATATTCATAACTTTTGCAGTCCTGCCATGGATATCAACACTAGAAGCAACTCATATTGTTAGTGTACATACAATACAATATGGGAGTTCATTATACCCAACAACTTGTAGTGTTGTTGTTCGTGTTGTCTCTGTTGGACCCTGCAATTAAGCTTCAATATACATTATTCAATAAGATTAACTGTGCAACATAATGAAATATTGAAAAGTGTGTTATCTTATTGAGCTTCGCTTGGTTTCGAGAATAGTTTAATATTCTCTACTTAACAGGGCCAACCATGTGAAGGTGGAAGCTCATTTGGCCCCTCCCCCCCCTAACATCACTCTAAATTCTTCGTTAACATCTAACATTCATTCATTCTTTCTGCCAATAATAAAATATAACATTCATTCATTAATATCACATAACGTTCATTAACACATAACAATGATTAACAATAATTAACATGCAAAATTCATCAATATTAATTAACACATATCATTCATAACCATTCATTATCTCATAATTGCATTCATTAACACATAAAAATCAATCATTATCAAATAAGGTATATTACAATCATTTCTTTTTTTTGTTTTTTCTTTGAAGATATGTAAAGAATAAGTGGAGCATCACGTTCTTCATCATTTTCCCCCTCTTTAGTTGTTCTTCCCTCTGCTCGTGATCTCGATGTATGCCTAGTCCTATACTAAGGACGAGGTGTAATGCCCCCCCAGAAACCCTAAAGGAAAACAACACTACAAGGCAACAAAAGGGTGATTTTTTTTTTTTAAAGGTTAAGTGCATTAATTATAACATTACATGTTTAATAACACAAGCGGAAGTCTAACACATGAATTCCTAAAGGGTTACCAACGAATATTAATTCGTAACAAAAATAACATCATAATGTTAATCCAATTATCCATCTAATTAGGGAACTCAATAGCATCTAATTAAATCATATTCATAAAATTGAATTCCACATTGAAAGATCTAAGGTGATACAATATATTTTTCTTCAACGAAACATTTATACTTAAGAATAAAGATAACTGAAATAACATGCATTCAACTGAATTAAGATTATAATATTCAATAATTATATGGCTTCCAATAGTACAAATGAATTACATAAATTACAATGCCAAGGTTACATAATTTACTGATATAATGACCACATGGGTCTCAAATGTACAATAATCACAAACATGAGATGATACACGAATCACGAACCACATGAACACCAACGAAACTAATCCTCGCATGAAGGTACAAACAAGAATATCCGATGGGAAGTGGCACTACCACCCAACCATGTGATCCCAAAATGGAATCACCCCACCATGCTAGGAGATAGTAGAAGACCCTCAAGAAAGCATAAACAAGTCAAGTATGACAGTACAACATGACTCCACAATACTCATGTGTCTCGAACTCACAATACACTAGTGACCCTAAAGAGAGAGTGTCATCGCATGGCTTAAGATGGCTACCCTAGGTAGGCCTCCATAGGTCTCGGCCCCCATCCTGGGTTATCTTGGTAACCTTTCCTGAACCCTCGGCTCCATCTAAGTATCATGCGGACCCTACCAACCCTTCGTGAAGACAAGGTGGTAGGTTTTTCATTCCAGGCCTTCCCACTACATCTTAAGCCTATATGAGCACTCAACCATGTGTGAGGTACAATATCTTAATTAGTATTACAGCTACCCACCCCCTAATCAATTATTAGATTATCACTTATTAACTGAATTTTGAGGGGTTATCCTACCAACCACTTCGGGTGCAGCCCCCACTCAAAAGCCACTCTCTCATAGGACACTAACAAATACAATCTCTCTACGAGGACCCTATGGCGAAACTGACAACCATATCTAATCTTGACAAAATACAGGCGAAGGAAACACAAATCAATAACTCATGACTGACCATTTGGAACAAAACACACAATGGTTCACATCAACAGGGTTACACAAAAAACACCTGATCTAGAGGGTACAACAACCATTATGACACGACGACAACTCAAAACAAGAATTGCAACGTAATTAAGCTCTTACCAAAGATACCATTTACACTAAAGATCCTAATACGGGCAATCTTGTTCAAACAGTCAAAAGCATTAAATACTTGCAAATATCTATATTCAAGAATTATAGAAAATACAACTATGTTGATAAAAGAAATTCAGAGTCGTCATTTGTCTAGTAAGGCTAAAATTAACCACATTTAAAGAAATAAAAATAACCCCCTAACATATATTCATGATTAATTAATAAAAGAAACCCAAATATATGTTTTCAATAAAATTAAATAAATTCTGAATTAAATATATAGAATAATATAATATATGTATATGAATATATATTCATCGAATATATATCATATAAATATATATATTAAAACTAAAAAAACCAAGTTCCACGAATGTTCACTATTTCCACATATCCCAAATCAATACTATATTTTTTTAAAAACTAAATATATATATATTTTTTAAAAACTATATATATATATATATATATATATATATATATATATATATATATATATATATATATATTACTAAACATAAAATAAAATTTACGAAATCATAAGCTTGCCGGCTGTGAACAAAGCGAACCCGAAAGAGGGAAAAAGGAAGATTCATGTCTTTTTGGTAGCTTTGCTACCATATGGTAGCATGCTACCACTGCTACCTTACAGTAGCTTTGCTATCATCCAGTAGCTTGCTACCATCCCCTCTCCAAATCCCTCTTTTTTTATTATATTTTTTTAATTTTTTTTTTTTAAGATTAAAAAAAATCTCATTCTTTTTGCCCACCACTCTGAGAAAACAGAGTCTAATAAAATCTCAATTTTTTATTTTTTTTAAAAACTATTTTTTTTAAATAAAATTTCTAGGCAAACAAATAAATGGAAGACTCCCAAACAACAAATTTTAGGCAAAATTATGAGGATAAACTAGCCATAAGGGAAAATTTTAAACCCAAATCTTCTAATTTTCTCCACACACGGGAAGAACACAAAAACACTCAGGGAGAAGAAATTCCCAAAATTTTATCAGCATAACTTCCTTTCACCATAAATTGCAAATTCACCCAATAGGCAAACAAATTCCTTTCCCAAACTAGGAAACAAGGAATTTAAACTCAAATTTAAAAACTTGAAATTAAACACAAGAAGAATCAAATTTCTAAATTAAAAATCAATCTCCTTCAAATTTTGACAAACTAATTCAGGGAAGAGTTTAACCAACCAGAATTTAATCAATTTCCCAAATTTAAACAAATTTTAAAACTCCCCAAACAAAGATCTTTCAAAAAAATCAACATACAGAGAGGTATTTTAAAAGCTAAATTAAAATTTTTCAAAACCAAATAAAGAGAGGAAAACACCCAACCTGTGATATCAATCCTGGAAGAACACTCTAAAAACAACCTGAATCAAATCTCCAAGCTCCAGTTCTGGTTTCCAATCTGGCCTCCAAAATTTCTCCTCCCTCCATTCCTATGAGCTGTCAGGCATATATCGAGAAATATATTTCTAACCTATAGTTTTAGGTTGAAAAGTTTTCTCATCCAATTTAAAAATTACTTTTCTAATTTCTCCCAAAAGGTAAATGGAAAAGTCATTTTTTAAAAATCATTTCTTTTCTCAATGGTATTTAATCGACTTTTTCTATAAAGTTATAAAGGCAATAATTTAAACTCTATTTTTATTTTTTTAAATCTAAAAAGGTAATAACATGAAATTAACTTTATTTATTTTTCTACTAGATTTAAATATGATCACTTTTCCAATATAATGCAATTATCGAATTAAATTTAATAACCTCATTCAATTAACTAAATCTATAACACAAAGGCATATTAATAAATAAATTAAATACGACCTACTAATGGGCCTTTGAGGGCTTATCCTCCTAGGGTTGGTGTTAAAAGTCATGTGTGGATGCTGCCAGACAGGGGATGGATCAAGATCAACTTTGACGGGGCATCCAAGGGGAATCCTGGGATTTTTGGTGCAGGGGTTATAGCTCGAGATGAGAAAGGTAGTATTTTAGCACTTGGAGCAAAGAGATTGGTGGATGGCACTAACAATGAAGCTGAGTGTCAGGCAGCAATTGAAGCAATTCTTATGGCAAAAAAATTGGAGGTGAAAAAACTTCACCTTGAAGGGGACTCCCAGCTAGTGGTGAATGGTATCGCTAGGGGTAGGATGGAGGCCTGACACCTGGATAAACACATCAAAATAAAAAAAAACCTTCTGATTGGGTTCGCGGATTTTAAAGTATTACATGTTTTAAGGGAAGCGAATGCTGAAGCTGATGTGCTCTTGAACATAGGTGCAAATGGTTCCTTGGCTGAACATTTTAATTTATTTGAAGACTTAAGGGATTTGGATCCCTTAGAATTTGAATGAAGGTGCTTTGAGTTTGAAAGGGGAACCTGAGAAGTTGTGATGAGCTATGCAGGGACTATTTTAGATATGCATGTTAAGGGATGGGGATGGCTCACGTGGTTTGCGTTCACCGTAATGGCAGCAAGTTGTGAAATGGTGACGTAGGTGCAATGATGATAGTAAATGGAACTTTGGATTGCTGGTGATGTGTGGTGTGAGGTGGTCCGTGCGATGAAATAAATGGATGGGGTGGTAGCGGGTTGTGTCATTATGGTCCTTATTTTCTTTTTGGCACTACGTAGAGGACTGCGTTTTCTCTTGCGAGCGTTGTGTTTTGGTTATGTGAAGGGGAACGATGGAAGCAATTTTTTCGCTGCTCACACTGGGCCAAATGCCTGCCTTTCGAGGCACAATTTCAAGCCACAGATAGAAGAATGTTTTTAGGGTGGATGAGGGAGAATTTTGGAGGGCAGTTCGCTTGATGTTTAGGGATGAATTCTTGGACACTGACTATCGCCCGTGAATGAACTTGGACGTATCATCCCTGTTTGTGGCTCTAGCGCTGATGGTGGGTAGTTCAAGGGAGGAGGTGTTGTGGGTGGTGTCTATAGTGCTGAGACCAAAATGGTTGGGTGGCCTGGCGGAGGTGGTGGAACATGCGGTGATTGGAGTGGGTTTGAGAATGGAGCAAGGGCCATAGAGGCGCTTAGGCGGGCAGAATGATGCAGTGCAGCCTCTGGTGATGTGGTCGGCCTCTTACCCGGTTGAAACCTAGTTGGAGGATGCAAGGAAAGGGTGGCAGGAACTGTTGGACTTTGTGCGGATGATGGGATCAATGGAGCGAATGAAATTGCATGGCAAGCAAACCCCGGTGAAGTCGTAGGCTCCGATTGGTGAAGATGGGTGGCCGCTGGTGCATCACCAAATCCCGCGGAAGAGTGCGAAGATCGTGGAACATAGTGTGTTATGAGGAGGATGGATGGGAACCTCAACAAGTGTTGGGATGGTGTTGCCCAATGCAGGACCCAGTCAGGCCATCCCCAACTTCTCTAGGGAAGAGGTCCTTGGCTAGTTCTGGTAGGTTGGTTTCCTGAGTAGGCCGTTGATTTTTTGGGTGGTTTTTCCCTGTTGTATGGAATGTAACCTTAGTGGTAGGCATAGTTGGAGTGATTTCTATCTCGGGTTTCATGTTGATTTTGTAGGGGCGAGACCCCATAGTCTTTAGATATTGGAACGCTGCAGAGCAGCTGAAGGCATGCATTTTTCCTTTCAAGCAATATAAATCTAAAACTTGTTACCAATAAAAAAATAAAAAATAAATTAAATACACCAACTATGAAATGATGCCATAAAATCAATTAAATATTCTTAGCCAATGGGGCACACAAACTGATAAAAACCACATGAAGACTCTGAAACAATCAAACGACCAAGAATCAAAGGCCGAACAAATAGAAAGGACGACCAACTGACGACACTCACATGAGTGCAACTGAGGGTAAAAATTAGGGTCAACAACTATCTCCTCCACTCCCATCGGACAAATAAGGTATGCTCAGACCTGTGAAGCCAGGTGGAGATGATACCCAGTACCTACCCGATACTTGTACTTGCAATGTCCTACATCATCGAACCACACATGCATATAGACAAATATATAATCAGGCACGACACACACACCGATGGAGGAGAATTGTGGCATTCCCTGTCTCACTGGAGTGAGTGAAGAAAAATCATCCCCTCGCATCCCATACACTTGCAAACACGCAACATATAAATAACACATCACATATGTAAGGTAAAAGTGTCAGTCCATGACAATAATCCATAAAAATAGCATTAATCATAAGTATTGAAATACTGTAAGAAAGCATACATCACATATCTAGTTAAAGCATGAAATAACATCAAATAAGTTTGAATAAAGTATAGCAGGAATGTATCAACTGAAAAGTCAGTTGCAGTAAAATATAAGTCTAACAAGTTTGATCGAGAAGGGGTACTACATGAGGACATTGAAGCGAAGGGGGGTCCTCTGCAATAACAAAGAAATGGGTTAAATTCAAAACATTTTTATTATTGTTACAAGTATTTCATTAATTTAAAGAACATAACCATGGTGCTCTTTACCTGATGGGGCCACATCATTTTGTCTAGCCTCAACCTCAATATGTTGAACACCCTCTAGATACTCTGGAGTTAAAATACTAAAGGTTACATTAATGCTGAACACCAATTACAATTAAATTTGTTTAAAGGAATAACTGTGGTCCTCTTTACCTGATTGGGGAGCATCATGTTTGTGATGTTGTGTACCCGGATCATGCTCCACTTGGTCACCATTGACTACTTGCTCTAAAATATCAACAAAAAAGGTTACATTAATTACTACACTAATTACAATTTAAGATGTTTAATTGTATTAATAATTACATAAATAAATTTGAATAGCAAATGAATACCTCCACTACTGGGATGCACATCCGAACCTTCATGTGCAAGTCATGTTTCACGATCAACAGGCTGCATTCCAATGTCATGCACATTGTTTTCATTGCTTTCTTATTTAAAACATATATAGTCACTTTATGTTGGAACTCAACATTAATTAGATTATTGGTAAAGTATTCAATTTGAAAGAATTTTCATTTAGCTTATTTACCTGTGTGACGGATGCACCAAAATCTTGTGTTTTCCCACTCAATTCTCATAGTCGTTCAACCACGACTGTATAGCCTTGCTGGTAGGCAATTCTCTTGTCATCTTTTGTGGGCGCTCTATTGAATTCAGAGACCTGCATTTTTGCTTGGTATCGTGAATTTTGCTTGCATAGTTTGATAAAAAAATATCGTTTGTAATTTATAAATATTTTGATGTGATATTTCATTTACTGATACTTACAATTCATGTGACAAGTTTCATATAACCACTAGAGCTGAGTTTGTGTTGCCTGTGCTTTTCTTGTCTTGCCTTGGTTTCCTTTGACGTGTCACTTATTTTATGAAAAATTTGAAATATGTTAGATTATATAAATATAAAGAGTAATTAATTAGTACATAATTACATTCTTAATAGTATCTCATACCTTCTTTTGGCGTCTGCTAGTGTGTTTCCTTTTTTCCTTTCAATTCTCTCCTTGGCATCCAAAATCAGGTCCTTCCACTCCCTCTTTGGAATGATGGGGTATGCTCGTACTTTACGTTCTTCTCTAAATGGGTCCTATATTGGTCCCTCACATACTTTAGATATGTGCCAGCTTTTTCAAGGAGCTTGGTTTTTTTGAATGTGTCATTTCCAAACAACTCAACCATATGGTTTGTCAATTCATCTTTGAACCTTTTTTCTTGGTCATTCCACCTTTCAAAGCAAAAAAAAACATGTTAGATTTAGAAATGAACTGAAGCTACCTTTATTATAGTTCAAGAAATGGATCAAAGGAAAACTATTCTAGCAATGATATGAAATCAAAATAGTGGATTAGGGTTAGTTCACATATGATGTTCCACCTTTTATGTATGGTGGGCCCAAATATTTGCAATGCAGTGTCATTAAGATTTTTATAAAAAATATCATTTCCTACAAAAAAATCATGGGATTATTAGTCCAAAACAAGTGATCAGTAAGTAAATTACAATTAGACTATATATAATAATAATTTTAAAGTACCTGGAAACTTCTGTATCTTTAAGGGAATCAATTCTTCGTCGCTCACAACCAATGTGGCCTGCAACATTCCCATACTAGAAATACGAGAAGATCCAGGAAATGATGGTATGTTATCAGTAGTAGTTTCCTCTGACACATCCTCATGTTCATCTTCTACTGTAGAAAATGAATCCACTATGAAATGCCCCCAAGAAAGAACGCTTGAAGGGAAATAAACACATAACAAAAGATAGAGCAAAAGAGGGATCTACCAACAGTGGGTGGGCCAACATGACATGCAGTAGAGGATGTTTGTATGTTGCGTGTTGCCGACATTACAGTCGGAAATACAGGTGGGGCTAACCTCTAAGGAGGCGGCATTTGCATAGGAACATTGACAACACCTGAAGAATAATACATTAAATATATGAAAACTGCAAGAATTGTAAACAAGGATGAACCTTTATTATGAACATTGACAGTATCAAGTATGATGTGTTTTGGGTACTCAATGTGATAAGTCAAGCAAGTGATAAGCCAAGAAAATTGTCATCACCTGAACTACCTGCAATACCCTGATCATGGCCACCAGGTTGATGAGGATGCATAAAATCCTATAAAAACAACATGTACGTATTTTAGTTAATGACATAAAAGGGAATAAAATATAAACCATTATTTAAATTTTGCTATAATTAAAGCTTTCATTACTACTTACTTGCAAGTTTTGTGCTATCCGCATCAAATGTTGCACCCTCTCTTTTATTTCATCGGTCTAATGGCTCATTGATGCCAAAGCAAGAATCTCTCTATTAATTTTTGTAACAGACTTTCTCATCATTTCTATAGGGTTTGTGGTTGATGTGATGCCATCATCTCATAATACTATTGGGTCCACATCCCTATAGAGGTGCTGATGTACTACAGGTCCCTTTCCCTTTCCGCGAACATCCGTTTGTGACAAGAATATTATTAACACTATCAAAATTACTCCAAAACACTTAAGAAAAGAACATAATAATGTAATAGTTTGCTTCTATGTAATTTGTACAATTACAATGAGGTTTACCTGCTCAGTAGAAGTGTCGTGACCTACATCCCTGTCTGTGCTATGTGATGGATCCATGTCACCCTGTGACAAAGAAAAAATATAAAAACATTAGCGAAATGAAACCAATAGATTTAGAAAAAAAACTTAATAATAAAATGGTATATTGGAGTCATTAATTGGAGGTTGGTTAATTTAAATGGTATATTGTACGTACCACCCCCATGATAGTAACTTTGTTTGTATCTATACGATTCAAATTGTAATTGATTAGCAGCTCTTCCCCCGCACTTATTGATTTTATCGCATATACGAATACATGATTTCCCTCATGCACCTCAAATATGCAATTGGGTTGCTTATTAGTTGACCCAGGTCATGTACTATTTATAAAACCTGCAATATTCCCTGTTGCTTTTGGCCTTCTATCAATGTATACAACCACTCGATTACTTTGATCATTATCTTTCTGTTGTATATAATTTGCTAACAGTGCATACATACGCATACTTTTTTTATATCAAACAATCTACATCCAAATTTTGCAATTGTAACAAGGTCTGACATACTCCATCAATTCAACAACTTTGTTGTAATAGACCTTTATGTCGTCCATGGAAAATAGGCCCAAACCATAAAACTACGAAGGTGCTATGCAATATATCCTCTCATTAACACAAAAATCGATGTTTATTGGAGAAAGTTACTTGGGTACCCCTTGTTTCCCTAGATGTTTGTACCTCAAGGGCACATTGATGTCACCTTTGGTCTCATCATCATAAGAACATGACCCCCCTTGAGCAAGGAAAAATTCCATGCATTTATTGAATTTTCTTCTAATCTTTTGACCTCTAGTTGATCTCCTTATTTTATATCTACTACATGTCTCACTTTCATCGTCTATTTCTACATTTCCCTCACCCAAGGAAGACACATCTGACAAATACCTATTTGGTGGTACCTGCACTCCATCAAATGAGAGAGTTAGTTGGTAATGAGAGCAAATGAGGGTAATGTTGATGAAGAAGTCGACTCTGAAGTTGACTTTGAGATTAAAAATTGAAGAAGTCCAACTGGGGCCTCAAGTGTTGATATATGTATTAGATTTGATGCTAATGTCAAGGTTTGAAGAACTGAGGAAGTTTGTTTTCCTAGTAATTTTTAAAAAATAAACTATTTCTATAGGGTGTATTGACTTATACCTATCGATCCATGAGATTGTGCAGGATCCTTGTCAAAGGGGTTCAGGTTCCTGCACATGTAATTCAATTATCTTATGCTAGCTAAAAATTACATGATACGTATACTAAAAATTACATAGTACACAACATGAACAATATGAACTTTGTAGACAAGAAGAGTATTAAAAAAAAATGTTGTCATCAAAATCATTGTAAATTTTTTAATTCCTTACCTTTACTTTATGTAGACTATGTAGGATCCTGAACTAAAGGGTTGACAATGTTTGTAGTCAATTACCTTTTTCCACCAACGGTGATAGCATCACACAAAACATATACATGAAATCAACACCATCAATTGAGCATCATAAACATTACATTTGTAAGTTGATAAACAATAAATACATATGTATCATAAGCATCATAAGCATCACATATGTATCATCATATATGTAATTGAGCATCATAAGCATCACATATGTGTCATCATAAACATTTAATACATCACATATGTATCATAAATCACCATCCATCACATAGGTAATAAACAATCCACATTCTATAAATAAACACAAAGTTCAAAAAATGTCACATGTATCATGATAAACATGTAATCCATCACATATGTATTTTAAATCAACATCCATCATATAGCTAATAAACAGTCCAAATTCCATAAATAAACACAAAGTTTAAAAAATGTCACATAAATAGTCACTCTCCCTATCTCCATCTCCTCAGGGTAGCACAGTTCTACTATTAGGACCTGCTAGAGGTGGAATATGAATTAAAAACATTAAAAGGTGCATCAATATTAAATAGATAATATACTAATCACATACCCCATACATTTCATTCATGTCATTGATCTTCTTCTTCATCCAACTCATCATCATGACCATCATGAGAACCATCATCATCATCATCATCATCATCATCATCATCATCATCATCATCATCATCATCATCATCATCATCATCACCATCACCACCACCACCACCATCATCGTCTTTGTCTTCATCATCACCATCATCACCATCACCATCACCATCACCATCACCAGCACCATCACCAACACCACCACCACCACCACCACCACCATCATCATCATCAACTTCTTCTTCTTCATCATCATCAAGTAACTGTTGATCATGATCATCATCTACATTATCTTCTACTTCTTCAATATCTTCTTCTTCCATCACATTATACTTTATCGACCTTCCTCTTAGATCATGTCTAACAACAAATGACCAACCCAGTTTATGTGGAACCTCTAAGTAAAATACCTGCTCACTTTGGCTTGAAAGAACATAGGGCTCATCCCTAACTGGTTCAAACGACCTTGTATTAACCATTGTAATACCGTTATCATGTTCAATAACAGTTCTATCAGGATCATTTTTATTCAGTCATAGCCTGTACCCTTTTGACAACGAACAAAACTAATTTGAAGGAATTAAAGTCACACTCAAGCATATCATCCAAAATGCCATAGTATCTATTTTGAGAGTCTTGAGGATGTATGTCATTTCTCGATGAAATATTTATCACCTCAAAGACTGCAGTTATCCTAGAATCACAAGTTTTCTTCGTGTCATTCAACTTTTTGATACGAAATTTATGACCATTGCAGAACATAGTGTTGTGGTGTTTGACCTGCAATATGTCAAACATGTAAAAATTATTGCATCATGAGTTGATAAACATATGGATGATTAATAAATTTATACGTACCTTTTTATCTCTTAAACCATATGCTAAATCAATTTCCCTTTGCGTAACATTGGAATCTCCACTACGATGAGCTTCTTTAACCAATGAAGCCACACCTTCCCATGTTAATGTGCGACCAAAATGTTGACAACGTTCAATCCATATCGTGATCAAATCAAGATTGTTTGTAATATACAAATGTAGTGCATCCCACTCTCGACCAACTGTACAAAAAATAAATAGACATCTTACAACCAATTTATTTTAAAGATTAAGAATTAATTAACTACAATAACATCTTATAATTACCTATCACTTTCCTCAATCTACCTTTCCCCGTTAAGTACTCCCCTTCGAATTTGTTAATGGGGTTGGGATCCCAAATGCGATCCACGTGGATCTTTGTTGCAAACTTAGGAAGATATTCAAAAATGTACACCATAGTCTATTATACCATATATCCCTCCACCATAGAACCCTCAAGATGTTCTCTTTGTCGAACCGAAGCCTTAAAAAATTTCAAGTGCCTCTCAACCATCCACATTGACCTAGTGTGTACAAGTCCACACAATTCAATCTCCTCAATTTGGTGTATGAGGTAGTGTTCTTGTGCATTGAAAAAATATGAAGGTAGACACTTGCATTTCACACATTAGATGAGGAATGTTTCGCCTCCAATATTTTATATCTTCTTTATGGATTTGTTTACATGACAACCACCTACAAGATATTCAAGACACAAAAATATATATTACATAAAAAGTAAAACAAATCACAAATATAATATCTATACAAGGAATTGAACAAATATCACTACTTACCTCATGTATTTTCCAAGATCATATATGACTTGCTTGACATTATTGTCGAAGTGGTCTGGGAGAGATAGAGGTAGAACATACTGCAACAATTATTAAATTATCTTTTCATTTTTTTCTAACATAATACAATGAAAAGTACATGCGTAGTATACAAATATATAGTAAATACACAAGAACAAGAATTACCTTAATGAAGGTATGCCAATCATGCATTTTCATCCCTGACCCAAATTCACTTTTCTTTGATATGAGATTGTTTATGTTCACAGCAAATCCTGTGGGAAATCGAATTTTTCATATGACTTCTTTTATAGCATTGATTTGCTGGTCCATTAATAACCAAGGAAGGTCACTTATATTAATCTGGTCTCCATGTCTATTTGATTGAATGACATTTTTCATTGCATGATTGGGTTCCTGAATGTCAGTACAAATTTTGACAATTTTTTCTTTGTCACGCCTTCCATCCAATATTTTCCATAATGTCTTTGTTATATTCTTTCCAGTATACATAGTATCAAACAAATACATAATTTGTAACTGCTTGTAGTAGGGTAACCTACTAAATTGTCGGGGATAACTTTTTAGTCCCTTAGGAAGGTGGTCATTAATGCCTTGCCGACCTTCACGATCATCAATGACATCATTAGTAAAAAAAACACGATAGAAAAGATGTTTTATGACATAAACCATTAGATGGAATGACATTACCTTGATGATTAATTCTATTATATTACAACTTCTATAGGCGAGGTGTCATTCTTCGTGGCTTTGATGTATTCTCTTATTTCCCATTGAAAATATGTTTTTCAATATTTCGATACTTATAATTTTTGTGGAGAAAGTTCCTATACTCATCAAACACCTGCTTTCCTAAACTTTTTGAATGAAAAGATTTCATCTTTGGACCACAAATTGGACATGCAAATTTTTCCTTTGTTTGAAGACCTACAAGATAATGTATAATTGGATTAAATATGTTAATTTTTTTAATTATAATTATCATGCGAAACTTGAACACTATAACATACCACAAAAATGTGTTAGCCCCGGGGCATCGTGTATTGTCCATACAAGCATCACATGGAATTGAAATTGTCTTTGTTCTATTGGTCTAGAGACATCATACATAGTGACACCATTCCATAACTCCAACAACTCGTCAATAAGAGGCTCAATATATACATTCATATCTTTAACTTGGTACTTACCTAATCGAATGAACAAAAATATTACATAATTATTATGACTATTTTACTACAATATTCATAATTAAATGTAGATGACTATTAAATGATAAAATACCTGGAACAATCATTGCAAACATTATGTGCTCCCTCTTTATTGACATCCATGGAAGAATGTTATTGTTGATAACAAAAACACGCCACACTAAGTAAACAGATCTCAACTCTCCAAATGGATTAACACCATCCGCTGCCAATGAAATCTTGAGATTATGAGGTTCTTCTTTAAAGTGTGGCCACTTTTCCTCTATGTCCATAAATGTTGAACCATCCACAGGCTCAAATAATGTCATCTTGACTTCCATTGCGTGCATGGTAATCCATAAATTGTGCCAAGCTAGTGAACTTGAATAAATGTTGCATACGTGGAATAATGAGAATATAACGAAGAACCTTGCGAGGCACCTTTTTTGTTATTTGATCTGTTCGATATATACTGATATGACATTCAAGGAATTCAATTCGAAATTAATTTTGTTTGTGATATATAATATGACCATTGAGACAAGCATCTATTTCTTGATACTCCATTGCAATATCTTTCATAATGACAGATAATTCTCGGTATGAGCGAGGTAGAATATTTGATGGTGGTAACAAAAACTCACCTATCAATCTATAGAAAAAAAATATAATTTGTTAATATAAAGAATATTAATGGTACATGATTCACCATTTATTAACTATAATGACATATATGACATACCTTAACATACGTGAGATTGTTATGTTGGATAAACCATTCATAACCTTCTATTTCACCAACAACAATACAACAGAGAGAAGAGTTGTCTGGGAGCCTTCGTAAAGGGCCTCATATGCCTTCTCAAGTAGAGGTAAATCATGAACAACATCAAGGTCATCTTCATCATCATGATCAGCTACGCTAGTACTAAATGTGTCATGGATCAATGTATTTGTACCATCATCTTCAATTGTGTTTTGTGGCTCATGATCGTCATCTTCCATGGGATCATTATCTTTAGCTTCAATATTCACACCTCCATGTTCCTCCACTTCGAAAACCATATTCTCCAGGTTGTGATGATCCATATCATGTGCTCTAGGGTGCTTGACCTATATAAAAATGATCAATATAAATAAACCATGATCATGATCTCATCATCAAGTGATTTCTTATGTATATAAATTGTTAAAACGATATAATGAAAAACTTACCAATGGATGATAATCATGTCCTCCTTCAATGTGACCATGAAACCTACAATGTTTCTTAGCTATTTTGATTAGAAGTCTTCTAGTCGTTAACCCCTTACAAATTTTGCAAGGACAATAATATTTTCCATCACCTTTTCTTTTCAAGTTAGACCACAATCTAGCAATTGTCTCCTTATTTTGTTGTTCGCTGATATTGTCTGACATGGTCTTTCTTCACAGGCAAAAAAATCAGGCTATAGAACTAGTTATATATAAGTAATACCAAATTAGATCACTTGAACATATAAATAATGCAAATTGAACCGAAACCATTTAACTCTTCTTTTTCATCTCAAAACATATCTAATGGCTTTGTGGCGATTTAGAGCAGGTGATATGCTAATGGCTTTGTGGTATGCAATCCTTGTATCATATCTTAAGTTAACTAATGTCTAATTGGGGTAATCCATGAGTGTCTAATATGAATTCATTATCAATGTTGTGAAGTCATTGAGAGTATGGTGATAGTCATCCTTATAGGATCCTCTCAATACTGTCCAAATCAGTGACAAGTAAGACAAAATTCTCAACCACACCTTGGGTGCAAGCGAATGATATTACATATAATTTTGGGATGAACACCATTGAGATTAATAGACCCAAGTTAGTCTAAAAGGAAAGTAATTATCCACTCCCATGCTCATGCATACTTACATGACTAATGTTGCCCTTGTGTATCCTAAACATCGGAGAGACCTTATTTGACTTGCCTAATCAATGTGGTTGTTGTCCTAATATGAAATACTGAGTTCTACCCTTGCCTTTGCATCAAAATTCTCACATCAAGTTTCTTCAACAAAACACACTATTCCCAATCTTCCTCAATACCCTCAATGGAGGGGCATGTATAATGGTTTCAACATACAAAGTCAATGATCATACACTCCATTCTTCTAAACACCCTTGGGATACATTACTTGGCTTCTAGGCTTGGGAAAAATAATATGAATTGAGACAACACCATGAGGATAGGGTCAAGTATCATGACAACTGATCATAATTTGTGAAGACAGGGTTCACACCTAAGTGTTGGCTCTCAACAATGCCACACTTTCAAAATTGTCAGTCTCAATGTTGAAATGTGATAGCTAGATCAAATTATGTTGATTAAATTTTAATGTTGCCTAAGTGGCAATTAAAATTTAATTTATATTGTAATAACAACAATATCAACCAAGGCTTATTGCAGAAAGATAGAATATATTTTGAACTGGGACAAAAAAATCTAGCTGATTATCTAGCTAATGTTGGTGTCTCACTGGAATCATACACTGAGAAAATCTCAACTTTTGACTTGGAGAATGAGCTGAAATAGATTGTAAAGGATGGTTTGGCTGAATCGATCTGCAAAGTCAAGTCATGGATCAGATAAGAAGCAAGAAGGTACCTGGGCCATCATAGAAACTTTTGATGGGTAATTCTATGGCCCAAGGTGTAGACATAACCAACGCGGATCTCGAGCTCTCTTGTGATTGTGCATCGGATGTCGGTGAATGTGGATCGAGCATGGAAGATTTGTTTTAGCTAGAGGTAGGCCATACCTTAGTGGAAGGACAAACCAGAGACCTCTATTTTTTCATGTGCTTTGGAAGATTGGTATCAGGCTGGTTAGATAAAGTACGTATGACCAATGACTTGACAAGTTCTCAGAATAGTAAAGATATGTTGTCCGGATGAAGCTTGATTGGAAGTCAGGCCTATTCTAATCTCTAGACTTCTCTAGAAAGTCTGAAACTTTATATAAGGAATGGTTCATATTGTATTCTTAAGCTTGGAAGTATCGATCTCAACCGATGGTGCATCATTTTGGTCTCAGTTGCTTGTGTAGAGAGGAATCGATCCAGGCCCAATGCAGCTGGCTATTTCAAGCAAACGATGTAGTCTAGAATGCTGTATGGTGGGTGGCTAATGGTATATTGGGTGGTAATTGACACTGGTGTGATGGGTTTGTTTATGAGGTTGTCATTCGCCCTATGGTTGACATATTCGATTCAAAGGAAGTGAGCATACAGAGGATCGACGACTTTGTCCGCTCGTCTGATGGACAAGCCCTAGTAAATGACATTCTAGAGTTGGATTCTGATTGTTTGGTAAGAACCCTCGGCATCTATTTTAACCACATCAACTACATCTTCTCTAAATCAGAGGAGTCAGATAGTGAAGATGAGGAAATTGCCCAAAAAGGGTAGCACGGGAGAGGAGGAATAACTTCATCCAAGAGACATGGGAGGTGTTTAGGGTAGGGGTCGGGAATGGGAATCTGGATCCCTTTTGCATACTACTCAACTCTGATGATAGCTGGCTCTCGACATCAGTCGCTGTCAAACTAATGGAGATTGGAGAGAACATGGTTGTCATACTCCAACACATTGGGAATTAGTTTTGCTCTTTCTCTATAATTTCTTGTTTTGCATATGTCACTTGAAACTACACTTCTATGACCCTATTGTAGACAATAGGAATAATTTTGTAAAATTAGTAGTAGCACTACTTTAGGTACTTACCCACTATGTTATAAAACATCTTGCTATGGTAAATAGAAAAATTCTTAGGTGACACTATGTTAGAAATGGCTCACCATTTTAGGTACATGGAGCGCCTTTGATGGTCATTTTGCAACTCACCTTGAGTCTACATGAGCTGCATAAGCTTGTGATAAGTATGGTGGTTATCTCCTTCCAATATGTAGACCTAAACAATAGCATAAATCTCTGTCATATTTTAGGGCCTTTCTTACCTTTGGGGTTGAGTTTATCTTCAACCAATATTTTGACGTTTAAAGATGTCATTTTAATCTAGATGTACTGATGACAAATGCTAGACATTACAATTTGTAAAGATCCAATTCTTCTTAGAGTTCTTGATGCCAATTTTTGAATACAATGTGTGTTAAGTATTGATGTAGTCAAATATAAATTTTCTCTCACAATTGCCACAAAATTTACTTTTCTTCATTTGCATCTTTTGGAAAAATCTTCCTTGATGACCTCCATGAAACCACCCAAATTGAAATTCACCTCCATCATTAAATCAAGTGGAGTTCCTTCAACTCCTCCTTGGCTAGCAAGCTAGCAATCCAACATTGTTGAACTAGAATTCTAATTTAAGTAGGGTGGGCATAATTCTCTCTACTCTAAGAAATTACAAAGAAATACATCTCCAATTTAGAAAAATAATCATAAAAAATATCTACATGAATTTTCCTGTCAAACTTAGGGATGTCACAACTTACCTAGGCTCTAAAGGGAGTCCAATTTCCAAATGATCTTTCCAATGGGGCCCACTACTTATTTTGGTTACTTCAGAGCATCAACACAAATTGGATCATCATCGGAGCATCAACACAAATTGGTTCATCATCCTTGATCTTTGTTTTCCTCAAGCCACCTAGATCAACAACTTGAATGAATTCAAGGAGTTAGTAGCTAGTTCATCAATATCATTGAATCTCATCTTTAATTCAAATATCCAATATTTGACTGCATTTGATGGTACATTAATATAACCTAGGTATTTTTCAAGGTTCTGGTTAAATATTTAAGTCCAAACTTTAAATAGCCAAAATATTTTCATAAGATTTTGTGGTTATGTTTTCCAGTTTATCAGTCAAAGATGCTTTGGTGGTTATGTTTTCTATTTGGGGGGTCAGTTTACAAACTTCTGAACAAACCAAGAAATACCAAAGGCTACTAGAGAGGGAGTAGATATTGCACAATTTACTTGGTGTTGCACAAAATTCAATACATATGGGCTACCCCAGAAGATGTGTCTTATTTTGCATAGTTGGATCATACATCTCTGATGAAGGATGCATTGTTCTTGTGATCAGACTCAAACCATTGCAGGCGAAATATAAATAACATAAAAGATGCTCCAGAGGTTTCAAACCAATTTCCATCACCTATAATGATGAATGCTTACAAATAGAATAGAGAAAATTTATCTTGTCGCACATTTATTTTCCTTCGTTAGTCCAACTAATGTTAACAATGAAGGGAGTAGGAAGCTTCCCATCTAGAGTCATTTGGGCGATGAATGTAGTAGTCAAAAGGCATCAAATGTGTTAAAAGGTTATTGTCATAGTAAAACATCATTTAACAAGTGGATGATCAAAATATTACAAATGCTCTTATTAGATATATATGTAAATTGTGGAAGCTTAGACATGGCATGAGATGGTAGTTGTTTCACAAAATGTCTCAACAAATAGGCAATCTATCATTCCCACATGGTAGGTGAATTGGCTTGGGCCATGGGTTTGCTCCCCATTGGTCTCGGGTTCGATTCCCTGCTAGGTTATCCAGGCGGCTGGGGACTGCGGGCGGACTCATCCACCTCCAGAGGACTAGTCTCACCTCATCTCGCCTCTCCCCTGACCCCAACTTGGCTCCCATAAGCCCAAGGTAAGGCGGGGTTGGTCACTGGGACGAGACGCGGGGATACCTTTGGGTTACCAAAAAAAAAACAAAAAAAACAAATAGGCAATCTATCTAAGCACAAAGAGAATACTATTATGAGATTTTGTAGTTTAAGTATTTGAATTTCAATATCATCTATAGACAAAGTTTTAATTTGGAATTGTAGACATATAAAAATGACCATATTCCTGAATGAATATTTTATGTTCATTCCTCTATTTAATTAAATCTAATTTAATCGAATCATTCACATTCCTCTATTTAATTAAGTAAATTACTCAATTTATTTAAATTAAATTCACTAAACCTCTTTTACCATTTAATGGGATAAATCATTTTATTCAATTAAATCCCTTCTATCCACTTTTTAGTTAAATTCAAATTTAATTAAATAGTTTACCCTAAATTGAATAAATCTAATTTATTTAATTTCCCAAATTGCAACCAAATTGAATTAAATTAACTTTATTTCAATTAAATCCTATTATTTCTCCATCCACTTGCAAAATCCTACATCTCCCACTTGCCTCCTAAACCCTATTCCTAACCCCCTTCTAGACTCTTCTAATCACTTCTAAATTATCCTAGCCCATCTCCTAAATATTGTCACATCCCTAAGCAAGGGGAAGTCACTTCTCAAACCCTCAAAGTCTTTGAAAACCATTAAAGGCTTCAACAACTTATCTTTGAAAGTCTTCCAAACCATTAATGGTTAACTCAACCCTCCAACATGATTAAAGACTTTCTCTAAACTCAACCTCCATGTAACCCAAGGGTCTCATCAAGAATTTATTGCTTTGACCATGGTTAGTCCTTAATCCTTTGCACAAGAGTTTATCCTTTGGGTAAAATCTTTATCCAATGGGTAATCCTAACCTAACCCTAACCCTTACCCCCTAAGGTAACCATTAGGTCTTCTCAAGAATTTAATGCTTCTAACATCTCCTCTCAACCAACCCTATGTTGCCAATTGTCACCATTTCATTGGTGAAAATTGTGAACATGGATTGAGCAACTTTCAAACTCAACCCTTGATTAACTCTTTCAATCTTGGCCATCCATTGCCCTATTTTTGCTATAAATAGAGCTCTCATTCCTCCATTTTCATATATGAAAGCTTTTAGCATCATACTTATGCTCAATTTTAGCACATCTACTCTCTTTACAATAGAAATTAATCTAATAAACATCTTAAAATAATTCCTTTATCATTAGCTTACATCATACAACTAATATAGCATGTTAGGATAGTATTTATACTAATCTTGTCATCTTATAATCTAGTTTGTTGCATTTATAGAATCATGCATAGATAGGATGCATTCTCATGTTAAAATCAACCAAAGAATCCCTCATTCTTGCATTTGTCATCCCTAAACCACTTTCCTTAGTGATCTAAGAGCAAAGACATTGGTTTGAGGGACCTTGTGAGATAGAGAACCATGGAACCAACCTTGGGAAGTTGAGTCATCCTTCATGACTCCATAGCTTGCACCACGAAGTCCTATGGGTGTGTGGATAAGTCCCTTTGAGCTTCATTTTTCACATTTTAAGTTCCATTGACCTGCTTTTCCCGCACACATTTTTGGCACCCATCGTGGGGCCCGACCCCATATATCAAATCGGTTTTTGAATCTAACCACTTTTGCAAGTACGTAGGAAACAGGAATCAGCATATGGAGCATATTCTGTAGCACATCTCGCTAACATTATAGCGCATCCTGTACTCTGTTTAGCATGTGGGGTACATCCTCTAGCGCATCAAGTTCTTACCTTAGTGCGTCATGTTTATTAACCTTTTCCTGTAGGTCTCGGCGCATTAGAAACACATAACAATGCCTCAGAAACACAGAATAGCATATCAGAAACACAAAATAGCGCATCTGGGAAACAAAACAACGCATCTTGCTCATCCTGTAGCACTTACAGTCTGTTCTGTAGCGCATCACATATAGAAAACAAAAAGAAAATTATAACTAAAATTA
Source organism: Cryptomeria japonica (assembly GCF_030272615.1). Taxonomy (NCBI): domain Eukaryota; kingdom Viridiplantae; phylum Streptophyta; class Pinopsida; order Cupressales; family Cupressaceae; genus Cryptomeria; species Cryptomeria japonica. Next base: position 358,763,426 of record NC_081413.1, read on the forward strand.
AATTTAGACTTGTAGAAGTCCACCAAAATCCAGATTTTTCTAACTATTTGATAGGAATTTTTGCAGGACTCTGACAATTTCTTGCAGGTAGAGCTGGATTTTATTTGTAGAATTACAAATAGTTTTAGATTTTTGCTAACTTAGTTAAGTTAGTTAAAATTTAGAGTCATTTTAATTCTTGTTGGATAAAATCAAACTCACCTTATTTGGGCTGTAAAAAGAACCACAAAATCAATCTTTTCTTGCTTTTTTTTAGGAGAAAAATTCTCAATTTGGGCTCTAAAAGGAACAAATCAAATTTTCAAGTTTTACAATCAAAAGGGTTAAAAATAACTTCACCATCCTTTGGTGCATAAAAGGATTCATTTTAATTTGTGCAAAGTAAAGAATCACACAAGTTCAAAGGTCATTTGCAATCAAAGAGGGAAGTTCTTCCCCTTTTATCGATTTCTTTTGTTGACCCCCAAGATTGAAATTTTTCTTTGTTGACCATTTCTTTTCAATAGATCAGAAAACCATTGCATTGAAAAGTTCAAAGGAACACCATGTTTTCATGGAGCAACATCTCCATATAGATCTTACCAAATCATTGACTTGAAAGGTAAAAACAACCTTGTTTGTCTTGCCTCGAAAGTAGAAGGTACATGCTCTCCCCTTAACTGGGTGATCAAAAAGCTAGACTACTCTTACGCTTTCAGTCATACAACATTTACATCCTTTAGCAGGCCTGCCTTCCCGAGGGGTTGAAAAACTCTTAAAGCCATTTATGGCCGGTGTGAAGGGAATGACCTAAGTGGGAAACGACTTTGATGCCAAGTGTTCCAACCCACTATAATCAAATGTGGAAAGTGACAAAAGTCCTTTTCAACGGTTGCGCGCAACGATTAGCCTTCCCCTAGTATCTTTACGATACGTAAAGCCTTTTTTCTAAAGGTTGGGAAGCCTCCTGAGGGAGTTTATCACTAACGACCAAACAAGAAGCCAGATTAAGAACCTTAGCATTAGAAACTTTGAACCGAGTCAGTCGCCAAACATTTGTAATATCATAGTGCAAGGGTGGGGAAGAATCCGTCCCCAAGATAACTACTCAATTGTGAAGCAATTCACTTTGAGTTAATTTCTAGCAAAAGGCAAAAAAATGGGCGCCCTCTAGGGGGTGACATGGTTGTTTGAGTTGACGAAGTATCGAGACTAGTGGGCTATGGTATTACTTATGACCCTTGAATAAAGAGTCTTTTTGAAGTGTATTCTTTGTAACCAACCCTGTTGAAACATTGGGGATTTGAACACATCCTCGCAGAATATATACTTATTGTTTAGATTAGGCAAGAATGGTTATGTATTTTGTGCTGTGTTTGCATTTGTTACTTCAGAAAATCATCCATCAGCATTAAAAACTTAAGGCAAAACACCAAAATCATAGAATACAATCAAACCATGGCAGTTTAGCATGTAAGAGCATCATCTTAGCGCATATCCACCATACCTTAGTGCATCACAATTTATCCTTAGCGCGTCAAGTATTCCCAGTAGCGCTTCATCAAAATTTAGAAACAACAGTAACAATTAGCGCATCTAGAAAACATCTTAGTGCATTGGAGTATCAGCTTGGCGCGTGGAAGTCAAACTTTAGCATGTGAGGTACAAACATTATCGCATCAGCGGCTCATATTAGCGCATGATACTTTGAAACCAAATCAGAAACCAAATTTACTGTCAGAAATAGTTAGCGCGTAGATTGGGGTAGCTTAGCATGTGGGGTATTTTCCTTAGCGCTTTGAGAAACTTTTGTAGCGCATAGGGTCTCTATTTTAGCGCATGATCAAAACTAGAAAAATAGGGGACAAAACAGAGATAAATTTAGGAAATTTTGAAAACATTTTTGGAAACCTCCTTTCATCAGCTTCATTTTTTGTCAAAACAGAATATAAAAAATAGAGTATTGAAAATTATTTCTAGAGAAAATTTCTAATCAAACAAAAGTTGTCCAAACATCCAAAACTGATTGCGCGATAAACATATCTATCCTATCAAAATCGGGAAACATCATCACAAGTGACAAATAGGTTTATCCCAAAAACACTTGTTCAAAAAATTCAGGTTGTCAAATCAAGTTTCCATATCGGGAAACTTTATCCATATCATTGACACACTTTGTCATGAGAGGGCATCTAAACCTTCACTTTGATAAAGTAAAACTTGAGTCTTCAAAACAAGATAAACTGAATCCAAAACAACTCAAAGGAAACCATTAATCACTTATGCATGACTAATCCTCATATTCTAAGAAGAAAGAATATTTATTGTAATACTAAGTTGAAGAAACAACAACCAAGTTTTTCCAAATTTACCAAAAGAAGTAAATTTTTATACATCAATCATCAACTCTTCAAATCTCATCGAACATTTCTTCATCACGTACGACTCTATATCCAGAACAAATCCAATGAATTTGACAAAGAACCTTTGAAGACTAGGGCATATTGTCAAAAATCCGCATTCAGTCAAATCATAAACCGTGGAGGAAAGATCAGTCCTGCATTCTTTCCCGATGAGTGCATCACTTACAACATACTCCGATTTGAGCCACCAACCCCTGAGAAACACATCGAAGAGGATTTTATCCCCTTTATCACAGAAAGGTTCTACTAGATTCCTGTTGTTACTCGCTCTAAAAAAAAAAAACAAAGCGAAATGCAATCAGAATCCAGCATGAATCAGAGATTATCAAATCCTTTCGAGCATCTGAATCTAGAGGATGCCAAAATTTCTGAGGAACTTCTTATGTCAAGAGAGTGCTTTATTTCAAAAACTTGTGGAAAGACTCATAGAAAATGACAAGGAAAAATACCTACTCATGCTTACAAGCAAAGGGGTTAAACTTCCTGAAGACTTTGACATAGACATGTTTAGAACAAGATCTCAACATTACGAATATCAAGAACAACAACGAGAAGGAGAAACATGCGACCCTGAGGAAAATATTCCTGAACAAAACATACCAGAACAAAATACATTAGGGAAAAACATCCTTGAGAAACACATCCCTCAGCAAAATATACCGTTCCATACACCATTTCAACCTAAGATTAATGCAAGGGAAGGAGTCTTCCCTTGAAAAAATAGTGCACCTTTGGTTGCTCTTACTCAACAAATGCAAATGTTACAAAGACAAATGCAAGACATGCAACAAGGGACAATAGTACGATATTCACTAAATGAAATTTGTCCTTATCCTTTTGACAGAAGATTGCACATGGTCCCTTTTCCTCCAAACTCAGATGTTCCAAAATTTGACAAATACGATGGGAAAAGCGATCCTCATGATCATGTCTGATAATTATGCACCATGAGTCTTGAATTTGCTCATGATGACACCTATCTGATGAAGTTATTCCCAAGAAGTTTAGGAGGACAAATAATGGAATGGTTATCCAAAATCACGCCTCCTGTCAGATTATTTGATGAGCTAGTCAACAAATTCATAACTCAATATTCCTATAACATTCAACATGCTATTACCATGCTAGATGTCTATAATACGAAATAGAAAAACAATGAAACATTCATGGTATTCCTTCAACATTAGCGGCATATGGTTTCACGATATCCTCGGGATATTCTTGAAAAGGAGAAAATGGAAATTTTCATTGATAACTTGAATAGTGAGATGGGTTACAAGCTCAAGCTCCAATGCATACCGCCTTTCGCTAAACTGATTGAAAATGACATTCAAGTAGAAGAAGCATGTGTCGAGAAAGGAACGCTAAAATTCTTCAAAGAAGGAACACGTTCATCAAATTACAATAACCAAATCAACAACAACTTAGACAAATCCAGATTTTGGACCAGAAACAAAAACAATGAAAATGAGGGAGGCAATGAACCACATGATCCAAAATCTAAACAACCCATGCTCGCCTTATCAGAAAATCCTCAAGCTACAAAGAACCTATTTCATCTATTTCATCTTCGCTCAGAGATCCACCAAAATATTGAATTCCCATAGCAATCTCATTAACTCTCTCCATAAAAGCAGCAATCCTTTCATCTTCTTCCATCTTCAGGTTCTCATACCTCACCCGGTAACCATCAAGTTTAGCAATTTTAACAGTACGGTCACCTTCATTTAGAGTCTCCAATTTGTCCCATATATCCTTTTCAGCTGACTTGTTAGTTAGTCCCATTATTTGCTAATTAGAAAGTTCACACAAAAGGGCTTCTCTAGCTCTACAATCATTCTCAAGCTCCTTAGCCAGGCCTGCCGAAGGAGAATTTCTAGATTCCAGATTAAAAGATGTAACACCTTTCTCAGTGATCTCCCAAATTTTGTTTCCAAGACATCTTAGATGAGTCTCCATCTGAATCTTCCATACCCTATAATTTGTTCCATCAAGCCTGAGAATTTCTCTCCAAAAACAACTATAGATATATTTGATGAACTTGAATTGCTAGTTGCCATAGGATCTTCCTCAAGCGGTTAAGCTTCTGCAAAGAGGACCAAGCTCTGATACCAATTGTTAGACAACTCAAATAACCAGAGGACAACTAAGAGGGGGGGGGGTGAATACGTTGTCAATAGATTATAGAACTTTTAAGCATTCAAATCCTTATTACCGAAACACATAAACTCAATACCGAAATGCATAAACCAAATACCAGAATGACTGATATAGTAATTAAACATAAACATAAATCAAAGAACAATTACCATCCATCCAGAACACATGGCACCAATATTTGTACATGGATATCCCGGTAAAGGGAAAAACCATGGTGGGAAGCCTACACACAGTCAGATAATACTTTTGCAGTAAGTATGTGATTACAATATGAGGGGCCTACACATGCAGGAAGGTTAACAACCTAGAGTGCACTACTGATCACAAAAAGGAGCCTCACTGACTACAAAATAAATCCAAACTACAATCCAGAATGAAGATTGAACTGCAAAGATAACATCTTCTATGCTTGAATACAGTTCTGGTTAAGCTCAATACCGAAGGTCTTAAACCTTTCTTACCAACCCAATTCGATCACCTATGATTGACCCAAACCTCTGCATATGATTATAACATTATTCACACATAGATAGTCCTATATCCCATTACCATGATCTACAAAGAGATCTTACATCATATTTATACCAACCCGAGACCTAAACAATTAGGTCGGCCACCTACAAGATAATACAATAAGTTAATAACATAAACCCGCAATCCAATGATCAACCAAGTCAGCTTAGGCTGAAAATAGTATAAACCAATAATTAAATCCCATCGATAATGCATCAGGAACATCCTCCAACATGTTACATAAACCAGTCCATAACCTAGATAACATTGGACCCAAAATAGGTCACTATACCCAAAATTCAATATGATTTAGTCAACCAACTGCACAAAACTCCTGCTCAAATATCTATACTGGAGTTACTGAAACTTTTGCCGAAACACAAAGACATATTGGAACAAGCACTATTGGAAACAAATGTACCTCAAGATCTAGATGCTGACAAATTCCAAGCCATGGTGGCTCATATGATAGGGCCTCATAATCTCACTTTTTCTGAGCATGATAATATCTCGTTGAATCATCCGCATAACACTCCTCTCCATATTGAAGTCATCGTCTATAAACATTGAGTGAAATGAGGATTGATAGATGGAGGAGCTGGGCTTAATATATGTACCTTAAAACTTATCCGTGCATTAGGCTTCTCAGAGGAGTCTATTGATCCACACAAAAAGATTACTATAAAGGCATATGATAATGAAGAAAGATCCTGTAAAGGAATAGTGGTGTTGCCGATTCAAGTTGGACCAATACAAAGAGATACTATGTGCCGGGTCTTAGACATAGACCTCACATACAATATCTTATTAGGTTGACCCTGGATACATGAAATGCAAGCAATGCCTTCTACATATCACCAGTGTGTCAAATTCCCCTATAATGGGTAGGAGGTTTCTATATCGGCTGATCACAATCCATTTCAACATTGTAATGTAATGGGAGTAGCCCAAGATAGTTTGGTTATGCATAATTGAGAGAAACATAATCCCTCAACACTAGATCTTCAACAAGAGAAGTCTAAATCATTATCCAGAGATTTCAAGCAGAAAATGAAAATCAAAGAACAAGGCATGGGGGAATACTCCTTGGAACCCATGTGTTTGGGTAACTTACCAACATCACCCAGATCTCATGGATTACCTACAACATCAACACATTAGCTAACTCAGCCCATCACCAAATTTGATGGTACATTCATCCAACTCGGTACTTTAGCACATGAATCAGAGGAAAAGGACATCCTTAGCTGGCTATATAAAGATGAGGAAGAAGATAGTAGAGCAACTGCTTTGGAAATAGTTATACCAACACACCTATATGGAAAGGGCTACTTAATCATGCAACAAATGGGATATGATGGCAAAGGACCTATTGGTAAGCGTCAGGAAGGTGTCACAAAACCATTGGATCCTCCTTCATAGCTTAGTAGGGACAAAATAGGATTGGGCTATGAACTCACTCTCCTATCAAGAAAGACACTACACAAAAATCCAAAACCTTAGTGGAAAGCAAAGAAGAAGTACAAAGAAGAATCCTGACAAGAAGCACTATTTGAGTCGGCAGAGACAATCCGTAAAGAATGTGAACATCATGAAAGGAAGCAACATCAGGAGAAGCCCATCATTCACAAGAAGGCAACATCTACAATAGTAACTCATATTCATGAAAAAATATCCAACAAAGCAAAATCACCTCAGGGCAACATCATTCCTCCCCGAGAAGAAACAGTCTATGAACAAATGCAAAGAATAGAAGCAGGATCTGACGTAGAATCAGAGAAAACCGGCAGACTAGTATCAATTATCAAATATCTATTTTCACCATTCAACATACCTATTTACAACACTGAAAAGGTCTGGGATGATAACTCTGAGACTGATTCCAATGAATATGAATGGGGTAGCTTCTCAAATGCTACTAAAGATACCACTAAAAATACTAGTTCTATATCCCTTTTTCAAGAAGAACATAGCACAGAAATTAGACTACTTGAATTTGGACCACATAATATGTATGACTCTAAGGAAAGCAAGCAAAAACATTATGAACAAGTCTATACGGAGGATGATACCATCGAAGACCTCGATGGAATCCAAGACTTATTTAACAATGAAACCTCTATCCTGACACTTACTGCAACAGAACTTGATCCACCAAACAATTCCTTACCACTTGTCTTTCCTGACCTCATCGATTGGGACGAACCCAAAATACATGATATACCAATTTTCCCAAATGACGAATCTATTATTCACTACCAATGTACCATTAACCCAGAAACAAGATCTACCAGTGAACAAAGTAATGATGTTTGCAACCAAGGGAGTGCCAAGTCTCTCAGTCGCAAAAATAAACCAAATAAACGATTTGATGCTGAAAACTAGTCAATGGTAGCTCTAGATCACAAAAAAGTAAAAATAAAGGACGCATCTGAGGGTGAAAATATTTTTAAGGCACCTAAAGATGGGAGACTTGACACTCTTCCTAAACATTTTCATGAGCGATCACCCATATTAATTGAGCCCACTCAATCAATCAACATTGGTACTACAGAAGCAGCCAAAAATATACACCTTGCAAAATCTCTGACAGAAGCAGAAAGATCAAAATTTATCAAATTTTTTAAAGAAAAGCAGACCAACTTTGCTTGGGTATACGTAGATATGCCAGGGATTGATCCATAATTAATCATGCATCACTTGTCTATGGCTCCAAGAGTTAAACCTGTTAAGCAAAAACTGCGAAAGATGAATCCACATGTGGCACTCATGGTCAAAGTTGAACTAAAGAAACTATTGGATGTCGGATTTATTCGACCCATCGACTATGCAAAATGGATTTCCAACATCGTACCAGTTTCAAAACCAGATGGCAGTATCAGAATATGCACAAATTTTAGAGATGTCAACAACACCTATCCAAAGGATGACTTTCCTTTGCCAAGTATTGACATCATTGTAGACCTCACAGCAGGCCATGCAATGTTATCACTAATGGACGATTTTTCAGGATATAACCAAATCAAGATCACTCTAGAGGATCAAGATAAAACAACATTCACCTGTCCTTGGGGAACATACTGTGGATGATTTACTAGCTAAATCCTTCCCCAGAGCAGAACATCTAAGCATCTTAGAAAAGATTTTTGAAAGATTGGAAAATTTCCAAGTCAGGCTCAACACTAAGAAGTGCGTCTTCGAGGTTACATCAGGCAAATTAATCGGTTAAATAGTTTCAGCTAAGGGTATTGAAGTGGATCCAACAAAGGTACAAGCCATCATGGAGATACCACCACCAAAGAACATCAACCAGCTTAGGTTGCTACAAGGATGACTCCAATCAATCAGGCGATTTATCGCTCAACTAGCTGATAAAAGTCTCCCATTTAATCATTTACTACATAAAAATGTACTGTTCAGATGGGAAGCCAAGTGTGCTGAATCCTTCTATCAAAACAAGCAATATCTGATGAACCCACCAGTTTTGGTACCACCGATAGCAGGAAAGCCACTTATTCTCTACATTTGGACAATAGATAAATCTCTGGGGGCACTGTTAGCACAAGAAGATCAACAAGGCAAGGAACAAGCAATATACTACATCAGCAAGACATTGAATGGCTATGACTTAAATTATACCTTTATTGAGAAAGCCTGTTTAGCTATGGTCTTCACCTCTCAAAAATTCCACCACTACATGCTAGCTCACACAATTAAGCTAGTTGCAAAAATTGATCCTCTCAAATATTTACTCAGCAAAGCAGCTCTTACAGGCCGATTGGCTAAATGGGTCATGATTCTCAGTGAATTTGATATCCACTATATGGAGCGAAGAGCTATCAAGGGACAAGTAATAGCAGATCAACTCGCAGAAGCACCACTACCGGGAAAACAAACTATGGAGATTGAATTTCCAGACAGGGACATTCTTGCTATCTCTACCAAACAATGGACCCTATCTCTACCAAATTACTCGGTTACATAGTTTCAGCTAAGGGTATTGAAGTGGATCCAACAAAGGTACAAGTCATCATGGAGATGCCACCACCAAAGAACATCAGCTAGCTTAGGTCGCTACAAGGATGACTCCAATCAATCAAGTGATTTATCGCTCAACTAGCCAATAAAAGTTTCCCATTTAATCATTTACTACATAAAAATGTACCATTCAGATGGGAAGCCAAGTGTGTTGAATCCTTCTATCAAATCAAGCAATATCTGATGAACCCACCAGTTCTGGTACCACCGATAGCAGGAAAGACACTTATTCTCTACATTTTGACAACAGATAAATCTCTGGGGGCACTGTTAGCACAAGAAGATCAACAAGGCAAGGAACAAGCAATATACTACATCAATAAGACATTGAATGACTATGAGTTAAATTATACCTTTATTGAGAAAGCCTGTTTAGCTGTGGTCTTCGCCTCTCAAAAATTTCTGCCACTACATGCTAGCTCACACAATTAAGCTAGTTGCAAAAATTGATCCTCTCAAATATTTACTCAGCAAAGCAGCTCTTAAAGTCCAATTGGCTAAATGGGTCATGATTCTCAATGAATTTGATATCCACTATACAGAGCGAAGAGCTATCAAGGGACAAGTAATAGCAGATCAACTCATAGAAGCACGACTACTAGGAAAACAAACTATGGAGATTGAATTTCCAGACAGGGACATTCTTGCTATCTCTACCAAACAATGGACCCTATACTTTGATGGATCCTACACACAACATGGTTTAGGTGCTGGCATTCTATTCATCACTCCTGAAGGACACACTATACCAAGATCATATAGGCTTATGTTCCCATGCACAAATAATGTAGCTGAATATAAGGCATTAGTTATAGGCATCAAAATGGCCATAGAATGGAAAATCATAGAGTTAAAGGTCTATGTAGACTCACAATTAGTCGTCAATCAAATCAATAATGACTATCAGACAAAGGATGACAAGCTGCTACCCTACAAGCGAATGGTGGATGACTTCAAGCAATATTTTGTACACATCACCTTCGAGCAAATACCAAGATTGAACAACAAAGCAGCCGATGCAATTTCTACTATTGCTTCATTACTACAAATTCCATAACAATAGAGTCGTTACAAGTTTCTGGTAGAGAAATTGTTCTCCCTAGCCTATGACCACTCAGAATCCCATGTTATCTACGCCTTAACTGGTTCAGACTCCCCCTTATATGGAATGATATATGAGTATCTTAAGACCAATATCCTACCCATTGACTTGTCCCGAAACCAAAAATGTAACTTTATTCGACAAGCTGCCCATTATACCCTTACTGTTGATACTTTGTATCATCGAGGTCTAGATGGTACTCTTCTTCGTTGCCTTGATCGCAATGAATCTGACTCCGCTTTACACGAGCTTCACGAAGGTATCTATGTCACACATTCCAGTGGTACTACTCTTGCTAAAAAGCTTCTAAGGATGGGATACTACTGGCCTACAATGGAAAAAGATTCTTATCACTTTGCAAAAAAGTGTCCTAAATGCCAGATCCATGGCAATTTGATACATGCACCAACACAGGAACTACAACTATTCACAACATCCTGGCCCTTTTGTTAGTGGGGACTAGACTTAGTCGGAAAAATTCATCCTTCATCTTCAAATGGACACAAGTTCATTAGAACAGCAACAAAATACTTTACCAAGTGGATAGAAGCAGTCCCCATGACCACAGTAACTGGGAAACAAATTGCCTCTTTTATCCTAAATTATCTAATCTACAGATATGGTATTCCAAGCTCCATCATCACAGACAATGGATGGCCTTTCAAAAACCAAGATGTTCGAGAACTATGTGAAAAATTCAAAATCCAATATTGTTTCTCTACACCATACTACCCACAGGGAAATGGTCAAGAAAAAGCATCCAACAAAATGATATTAAAATTCCTAAAGAAAACAATGAATGATGCAGGCAAAGATTGGCATGTGTAGCTTAATCCAGCACTTTGGGCATACAAAACTAGCATCCGCACAGCTACAGGAGTGACACCATACTCATTGGTATATGGATCGGAAGCAATTTTACCCCTAGAGGTAGAAATTCCCTCTCTCAGAGTCTCTCTGAAAGGCTTAATCCTAGATGAAGTGTATCGAGTTAACCGACTGCAAGAACTTGAACTATTAGATGAAAGACGCCAGCGTGCTTACGCTCATCTCAAAGCATATCAGCAATGCATGTGCAGAAGCTACAACCACAAATTCATTCCCTAGATTTTTTAAGTTGGTGATCTAGTACTCAAGGAAAATCCTAGAAATCAACAAGATCGAGAAAAGAAAGGGAAATTTGAACCTAACTGGTTAGGTCCCTATATCATCATATCAGTCTATGGATCAGGCACTTATTAGCTAACAACTTTAGAAGGAGATGTGCTCAATGAACCAACTAACAACATCCATATGAAGAAATACTACACTTGAGTAGTCTAATGCACGGAAAAAGTCAAAAAAATCAAGAAAAAGAAAATAAAAAGGTACAATAAAAGCAACTGGTGAAAACCTGGTAACAAGCACTATTGTGAAAGAATAGCTCCTCTATCTATATCCATGTCCTTATCTTCGCAGTAAAGCACTATCGGCCATCGCCTGATATTTAATGACAAATATCCATTCAGGACATACTTAGCGTAGTCACTATCCTAATTTATCCATCTAGCCTTTCACCACATCTCACCATGGCTTGGTAATCACTGTACATTCCTGCATCAAGAGGTACACTTAGCTAGGGGCAATAACCGTAAAAAAATTGTAGCATGTTCAAACCATCAAGACTATTTGCAAAACTCAGAACATCATATCCAACAACCAAAGGCTTATGCAAATCACAAAGCAAAACATTGATCACTAAAACAGGAATCACAAAAGAAATACGATGGATGATTTTCTGAAGTATCACATGTTCCATTTTGCATAAAGTTTTGACTATTTTTGCATTTGAACTTTTTGAATTATTGGATTCTCTAAATTTTCTCCACAATGCTTCATAGCTAGAGAACATCGGGAAACTCCAATATTTTTTTTAGTCTTCTGTCTACGAGGCAATCATTTGTACTGTGTAGATACTTGTCTCAAGACGTGATTCACAACACATTACTGAAGACATGATTCCACTTTACGCATACAAATGGTTTAATCTTGTCTGTTAATACACAATCCGTACTCTAGTCATCCTGGTTCAATTATACCTTAACGCTTGTGCTATCTTGCAAAATCAAACATCATGTAAATTTTTCTCAGGTTATCATGGTTCAATTATACCATTATGCTTGTATAAATTTTCAACATATCCCAATATCAATCAAGGCTCAATGATGATACATATATCGAAAGCAAATAACATGCGGCTATATCAGATGACAAATACAGAATGAGGATGCTCATAAACAATTAGCTGCATATCATTTTACAATTAGTTGCATATCATATCATACATCTCATTTTCAAGATACGTCTCATAACATCATACATTCACATCACATACATCTATCTAAGCATTGCATCATCATAGAATAAGCACAAGCATATAAAAGGCATAAATCCATAACACATCACATGATCAAAGAAAATGGTGTCATATATATATCTCAACAAATGATCAATATACAATATCTATCATGTCTATGCCCAGTACAACAAAAACAATGATAAAAAATACAATGGAGACAACATCTCTCAGGTATGACTATCTCCCGAGGGAGACGGTCTCACAGCAGATGTCACAGCCCCTGGATCTCCAGGTGGATCATGTCTCGAAGGCCTTGTCACGCCTCTGCTCTCTGACCGCGAACCAGTCTCTCGAGATCGACTCGATCTCGACTGCATGAAACTCTGCACTCGATGCTCCTTGGGCATTGTATCCTCATAATGTCTCCTATAATACTCCACCTCCTTGGCTCTCAAAACCAACTCTCTCAAGGTGTCTCTCATCAGACCACCTACTGCTGCTCTCTGCAAACTCGTTGCGAGCTCCTCTGCTCGACCCCGCCGCTCTATCTCAGTATCACACTCTGTGGTCAGCTGTGTAATCTGATGCTGCTGCGCTAGCATCTGTGCTTGCAACTTCTGCATAGACAACTGGAGTGATCTAATCTGTGCGTCCTCCACATGCATAGGAATCCGCATCTGCAAGGGTACCTGTGAAGGGGTACCCCCTGTCCCTCTACCTATCCTCGGTGCTGGCGGAGGTAATACATCTGATCTCCTCCTCTGAGTTGGTCTCCTCACATCCTCATATCCTCCCACTGCTGCTATCACCTCCTCCAGCCGTTCCTCCTCTCCAGCTCTGATCCCCAAACCCCCTCTCCCTCTATCCAAAACCACCCGCCGAACAACTCTCTCTACCCATATCACCCTCCCACCACCATCTCCATCCCTATCTCCTCTCCTCCTCAACTCCAATCTCCCTCTAACTGCTCGCTTCCCTTGCCCACCTCCTCTATCATCTCCTCCATCCCCTCCTCCTCCATCCCCCCTCCCTCATCTACCTCCTCATCATCATCGAATGCTGGAATCATCTCAGCTGGATCAGATATCCTGGCTATTGCCCGTGCTGCAAAGAGTCCTACAAATTCACGAGTCATCCCTGCATCCACGATCTCAAGGGCATAATCCCAAATCTGGGCGGCTAACTGAATGAACTCCTCTACCACCACCATGCTATCAATCATAGGACCCCAATCTGGGATGTCCTATCTCCGTCAAGCATATAGGCATGCTCCCTGTGGTATGCCCTACTATCGCCCATACTGCCGCAACACCCGACTATGCAAAAATCTCTCTATCACAAAGGGCATCCGCCCTATCAGATACTTGGACATGAAGACATGCAGCATCTCCATCCCATCCTCAGCCCAAACCTCACAACCTATATATGGTCGCCAGACAACCGTATCAATGTCATCCAACATCTCCTCCAATGCTCTAATTTGTCCAGCTTGCGCCGGACAACTATCCCCCTATACCCATATGCATAAGCACATCCAATAGGTCTATCCCTATCTGCCAATGACCTAGCCACAGGAATATGCTCCCATGCCCATACCTGGAGAAGTGTCATACTAGATGATAAACTACCGTATCCAAGGTACACTAGCTCATGAAGATCCCTGTATAGATGGGCCAGCATAGTTGATCCCCATGAAAAGCGACGACCCTGCATCACCATGTCCTCTAGCACTAACCCCCATCCAATGGAAAATCCATTCGACCTACGGTCGGGACATAGAAAACCACCAATGAAACCTGCTAGAAATAATGGCAAGAGAGCATAATCCAAATCAAAAAAATCCTATCATGGGATTTCATACCCACAAAGGGTATCATCCTGAAAAATCTGGCACAATGCCTCGGTCCCACCCTCCTCTGTCTGCTCATATGGTAGCAGTGCACCTACTACAGGAATCCTCAGAATCTGGTAGCAATCCTCAGGTGTCACTGTCATCTCCCCTGTAGCTAAATGAAAGGTGTTTGTGTTGCTATGCCACCTCTCTACCAACGCTGTCAACAAACCCCGGTTTACAATAAACCGAGGCATCTCTAGTAAAGAGGTCAAACCACACTTGTCAATAATATCCCTGTCTCCCTGTGTCAATCATGGTATCAATGACCATGGTCTCGGAAATCACTCACACAACTGCACCACACCAAGATGCTCCTATCAGACACAATGCAAGTCCAATATCAGTTCCCTCATCAACACATGTATATCAAAATCAAAATCATATCAATTCATCAAATTACATCAACCTGTAACACAACTCAAGTTTCACAAATCACATCAACTTGTAAAACAACTCAAGTTCCATATCAACTTGTAACACAACTCAAGTTCCATATCAGCTTGTAACACAACTCAAGCTCCACAAATTCATATCAATCATATTCATATCCAAAACTTGAAAACTTTAAACACATTTAAATCAAGTTCCACAAAATATGCAAAATCATATCAAAATCACTATCAACTTGCAACATCACAAAACAAATCAAGTTGTATCAGAACTCATATTGGACATATCAAGGACAATAGACACATAAATTGGCAAAAATTCACTTATCTCGGCAAATCTGACATTACCTACAAAATTTTCTCATTCGCAAATCCCACTTTCCCATCAAATTTTTTCTGTATGTGCTAACCCATCCTATCTAGGTGCCAAAGTGCATCTCACACACTACGCTGTTTTGTCTACGCGCTACCTGACCAACCCTATGTGCTAAACAAACCCTACGCGCTATCCTTTTCTTCACAAGCACCCTCTAAAAACCCCTATGCGCTATTCTATCCCCTTCATGCGATACACATTTAACCCCATGTGCTAGGTTACACCTACGCGCTATCTAACCCTACCCATACGATCTCCTACAAGCCCTATGCGCTAGGTTTACTCTACACGCTACCTTTTTTACCCTCTGCGCTAGCCTATGCACCCAGTACACTAACCTATCCCGAAGTGCTACCCTAACCTAACTATACACTAGCCTAATAATTTCAGACACTACCCTATTCGCTGGACCCTATGTGCTATGAATTTTTTTTGTATGCGCTACGCTTTCGACGTGACGCACTAAAATATAAAATCCGTATGGAAAATTTGAAAAAAGTACCAAAATGAACAAAATAAAAAATCCAAAAAGGGTCAAAAGGTTGACTTACCGGTGGTCCATATGCGGCGGGCCTCTGATACCTCCGCACACGCTCAAATCGATGAGTAGAATATGGAATCGGCATGTTGACTCTTCAAAAATCACTCTCTCCAAAGTCAACAAAGCACAAATGAGACAAAACAATGCACTTTTCCCCTTTTATAGGGTGTATTGAAATTAGGGTTTGGAGATGGGGCATGTAACTTGCTTGCGGTCTCCGTCTAACCCTAACAAACATTATTTATCGGGAGATGAATCAACTTTTCACATTCCACATTGACAAAATATTAAAATGGAAACAAAATTATCAAATTAAATTAAATTTTCAAAAATTTTGATTCATCTCCCAAGGGGGCATTATCAACATCACTTATCAAATCTGGGGCATGACATGAAAATCTTAAAAACAACATCACACTGATCATAATCAAATTTTGACGATACATCATTTTCTTTGAGTTAACATGTGCACACACGTCACTTCAAAGAGGGGCAAAATGTAGACATATAAAAATGACCATATTCCTGAATGAATATTTTATGTTCATTCCTCTATTTAATTAAATCTAATTTAGTTGAATCATTCACATTCCTCTATTTAATTAATTAAATTACTCAATTTATTTAAATTAAATTCACTAAACCTCTTTTACCATTTAATGGGATAAATCATTTTATTCAATTAAATCCCTTCTATCCACTTTTTAATTAAATTCAAATTTAATTAAATAGTTTACCCTAAATTGAATAAATATAATTTATTTAATTTCCCAAATTGCAACCAAATTGAATTAAATTAACTTTATTTCAATTAAATCCTATTATTTCTCCATCCACTTGCAAAATCCTACATCTCCCACTTGCCTCCTAAACCCTATTCCTAACCCCCTTCTAGACTCTTCTAATCACTTCTAAATTCTCCTAACTCATCTCCTAAATATTGTCACATCCCTAAGCAAGGGGAAGTCACTTCTCAAACCCTCAAAATCTTTGAAAACCATTAAAGGCTTCAACAACTTATCTTTGAAAGTCTTCCAAACCATTAATGGTTAACTCAACCCTCCAACATGATTAAAGACTTTCTCTAAACTCAACCTCCATGTAACCCAAGGGTCTCATCAAGAATTTATTGCTTTGACCATGGTTAGTCCTTAATCCTTTGCACAAGAGTTTATCCTTTGGGTAAAAGCTTTATCCAATGGGTAATCCTAACCTAACCTTAACCCTTACCCCCTAAGGTAACCATTAGGTCTTCTCAAGCATTTAATGCTTCTTACATCTCCTCTCAACCAACCCTATGTTGCCAATTGTCACCATTTCATTGGTGAAAATTGTGAACATGGATTGATCAACTTTCAAACTCAACCCTTGATTAACTCTTTCAATCCTGGCCATCCATTGCCCTATTTTTGCTATAAATAGAGCTCTCATTCCTCCATTTTCATATATGTAAGCTTTTAGTATCATACTTATGCTCAATTTTAGCACATCTACTCTCTCTTTGCAATAGAAATTAATCTAATAAACATCTTAGAATAATTCCTTTATCATTAGCTTACATCATACAACTAATATAGCATGTTAGGATAGTATTTATACTAATCTTGTCATCTTATAATCTAGTTTGTTGCATTTATAGAATCATGCATAGATAGGACACATTCTCATGTTAAAATCAACCAAAGCATCCCTCGTTCTTGCATTTGTCATCCCTAAACCACTTTTCTTAGTGATATGAGAACAAAGACATTGGTTTGAGGGACCTTGTGAGATAGAGAACCATGGAACCAACCTTGGGAAGTTGAGTCATCCTTCATGACTCCATAGCTTGCACCAAGAAGTCCCATGGGTGTGTGGATAAGTCCCTTTGAGCTTCATTTTTCACATTTTAAGTTCCATTGACCTGATTTTCCCGCACACAGGAATTAATGTAAATGTTTACTGTATATCCATGTGGCTATTATGGAGCTAAAGTGATGCATTTAAATTTGTAGTTTAGAAAAGAAAGAAGGATGAATGAGCCTAACAATAGTCATGACTATGATTCTGTCCAATGAATAATGGTGAATAGAAGATCGCATTTTAGTGTCCATTGAATAATGGTGAATTTTGGAGCTACTCAAGGAAGGACTTAATCTCCAGAAACATCATAGTGATATTCCTATAATGACATGGTAGAATTGGATTAATGAACCTGTCACATCTCTATTGCTAATCTAGTTTTGGAAATAGGCACATGCTAGTAAAATTTATAAGAAGTGGTACCATTTATTTTAAAGTTCATTTTAATATTTAAACTCATTAATAAGTTAAAATGTTTATATTTATGGGAAGGTGGGAAGCTAAAAGATATGATTTTGTAATTAATTTTCAAGAAGTACTTACCAGAAGTTGAAATAGCTCATTGCTAATTTCTTAATAGGTAATAAGATAACGGTGGAGGGGTCTAGATTTATAATACTTCTTATGCTTTCACATATGAGTTATAACCGATTAGAAGGAGGGCATTTTAATTTAGTTTTGGAGGGAGAGATAGAAGTATATTTTCTTTGCCTTTAAATTTTCTGATTTTGTCAAAGAAATGAATGAGATTTTAGGAATCTTTGTGTTCATTTGTATTTACTTTTGCTTGTCATTTTCCTTTCTGATTTGTAATCCTTTCTTGATATTTTCACCTGTTATATTAGATTGTGTGTGTTATTTAAATGATTTATGAGTCTTAAATTATTCATATCATCTAAAATGAATTGTTGCTTATGATCTTTGTGTCATTTATCTCTATTTTCCTTTGATTCTAAATTCATAATTGCACCTGTGTCATGGCTATTTATAGGTGTTAGTTTTGCCTTTTCTACTTTTAGTTAAAAGCATACCCCTAAAAAAGTTAAATTACATCAAAAAAGAGAATTGTACCTCTAAAATTTAGAGGAAAATCACTTATTTAATAGTGATTTCTCCAACTATTAGTGATATTTGTCTTTATTGGTTGGGTAATTCAAGTCATTTGAATTATTATTTTAAAAAGACAAATTTGTTTACTAATAACAGGGAATGGTTTAATGAATGTAAACAATGCAAGAATACTCAATCTTTCAATAGTTACTATTATACATGCAGCAAGTTTGGTCATAAGGCAGCTAATTGCATATCCAATACAAGAAGTGGAAATGATCCACAAGACATTACATGTTATAACTATAACAAATAGAAAAATATTAATAAGTTTTGCAGAGGAAATAATACCAAATCTTTTCTTTCATAGAAGAAGGTTGATCTAACTCAAATAAAGAAGATGGAAAAGATGCAAGTTCAAAAATTAGAAGAAAAGAAAGATGATGAAGTGAAGGATGGATCTGCACCTCAAGCTAGCACATATGGCTCTTGTAGAAACTAAATTAAAAGGGGTATCAATTAAGGGGAAGTTATGTTTGTAGATTTTTAGAACCCTTGAGAAGCAAAGATGTTGAAATCTTCAACATATTGGTATAACAGACTGTGGACATGATGAATTGATAGTACTAAGTGAATTATCTTAATTTCCAAAGAAAATGATCTTCTTGTAGAGGATTGCATTTAACATAATTCATTGACTAATCCCATGTAATAGCTTTGTGAAGTCATTTGTGCCTTCAAAATTTAAAACCATGGTGGCTATGGTCTACAGATGATAACTATTTATTTCTTGTAAGAGAAAAAAATCATAATGTTGAACTCTACAAAATGCTTACATAGGAACTCAAATAATCACCATTTATCAAAATACACTAAACTCCTATAAATTTGCCTTTGACACTTTGGAGAAGAAAAAAGTCGACCTACCCGAGTCACCAAATGATCCAACTCAATGCAAGATTGTATTGTCATTGCTACTTGAATTGTATCTAGAAAAGACCTTCCAAGAATCCTTGAGCTCACTTTCTTTCAAAAGTGGATTTGCCAATCAATAGCACACACTACTATTGACATTTCTAGTGATAACTCAAAAGAAGTGCAGGAACTATTAGAAAATTGGGTTTAATAGATTAGGGAAAAATATATATTCTGCAATCTTTAATCTATTTGTGATACTATTGATGAAACCGAATCGGATTCCCTTGATTGCAAATAAAACCTTACTTGAGGAGCATGCAGTTGTGGAGAGATTGCTCCATGGGGGAGGGAGACAACAAAAGCTTCAACTTTGGCAGATGACGCTCCTGACAAAGGCTTGGTTTTTTTAAAAATGATCCCATGTTATGTTTTTTTTTTCTTTAAAGTGCCTGAGTCCGTTGGAATTCTGACGAACTTGGGCACTTTAAAGAAAAAAAATCAAATTTGATCACAATATGCCTTGTTCGTCGGAAAGCTTCGTCGGAATTTGAGGCCAAATGCATTAGTGTTGGAATTCCGATGAACATGGTGTAATTTTTGAAAAAAAATAAAAAAAATCCGACAAAACAAAAGAAATCCCATAGCTTGTCAGAAATGTTCATCGGAAAACCGCTCCAAATTTATTTGTGTCCAAGCTAACCAGACCACCATCAAATTCTTGCATAGATAAGAAATTCCTTTTATCTCTAGTCATATGATGTGAACATCCACTATCAATTACCCATTGATCCTTGTCTTCAAATTAAGTAGAAATGACCTTCTCTTCAAGTACCAGATCATCTTCCTTGATAGCCAAAAATACCCATTCCTTTGCATTGTCGGATCCACTAGTTGAATCTTGTGTCAGTTTATCATCAGAATCAGTCACACCTTCTTCATCTGCATAGTAACATGATTTGTCTTTGTTTCTGTTGTACTTATGCTTGTTCTGATAATCATGGGTAGGCCTAAAAGATCTTCTAGCTCTTTCTTAAAATCTTGAATTTCTTTCAGGACATCTAGATGCAAAATGACCTATCTTATTACATGCAAAGCATTTAAAAGGTGATTTTACTTCATACTTACTTCCCATCGGTCCTTTAGGTACTCTTCTAGAAAATAAGGTTTCATGTTGCTCAAACTCTTTATCTTCTTTCTTCATATCCTCTAGTTCCTTCACATATAAAGCTTTCCAATCACTCTTGCTGGTAGATGATGTAGATGCATGAAAAGAAGGTTTAGATTTTGCAGCTCCAGAAGGTCCAAATTCCTCAAGTTCAAAAGTAGATAATTTCCCAACCAAGGCATCCCTATTAAAAGAGGTGTTTGCCATAGTTCTCAACTCATTAATTGTAATATCCTTCATCTTATAAGCCAGTGGCAAAGCTCTCAGTACTTTAGAAACTATTTCAACTTCACTCAGAGATCCACCACAATATTGAATTCCCATAACAATCTCATTAACTCTCTCCATAAAAGAAGCAATCCTTTCATCTTCTTCCATCTTTAGGTTCTCATACCTCACCAGGTAACCATCAAGTTTAGAAATTTTAACAGTACAGTTACCTTCATTTAGAGTCTCCAATTTGTCCCATATAGCCTTTTCAGCTGACTTGTTAGTTAGTCCCATTATTTGCTGATTAGAAAGTTCACACAAAAGGGCTTCTCTAGCTCTACAATCATTCTCAAGCTCCTTATCCAGGCCTGTCGAAGGAGAATTTCCAAATTCCAGATTAAAAGATGTAACACCTTTCTTAGTGATCTCCCAAATTTTGTTTCCAAGACATCTCAGATGAGTCTCCATCTGAATCTTCCATACCCTGTAATTTGTTCCATCAAGCCTGAGAATTTCTCTCCGAAAACAACTATAGATATATTTGATGAACTTGAATTGCTAGTTGCCATAGGATCTTCCTCAAGCGGTTAAGCTTCTGCAAAGAGGACCAAGCTCTGATACCAATTGTTAGACAACTCAAATAACTAGAGGACAACTCAGAGGGGGGGGGTGAATATGTTGTCAATAGATTATAGAACTTTAAGCATTCAAATCCTTATTACCGAAACACATAAACTCAATACCGAAATGCATAAACCAAATACCAGAATGACTGATATAGTAATTAAACATAAACATAAATCAAAGAACAATTACCATCCATCTAGAACACATGGCACCAATATTTGTACGTGGATATCCCGGTAAAGGGAAAAACCACGGTGGGAAGCCTACCCACAGTCAGATAATACTTCTGCAGTAAGTATGTGATTACAATATGAGGGGCCTACACATGCAGGAAGGCCAACAACCTAGAGTGCACTACTGATCACAAAAAGGAGCCTCATTGACTACAAAATAAATCCAGACTACAATCCAGAATGAAGATTGAACTACAAAGATAACATCTTCTATGCTTGAGTACAGTTCTGGTTAAGCTCAATACCGAAGGTCTTAAACCTTTCTTACCAACCCAATTCAATCACCTATGATTAACCCAAACCTCTGCATATGATTACAACATTTTTCACACATAGATAGTCCTATATCCCATTACATGATCTACAAAGAGATCTTACATCATATTTATACCAACCTAAGACCTAAACAATTAGGTCGGCCACCTACAAGATAATACAATAAGTTCATAACATAAACCTGCAATCCAATGATCAACCAAGTCGGCTTAGGCTGAAAATAATATAAACCAATAATTAAATCCCGTCGATAATGCATCAGGAACATCCTCCAACATGTTACATAAACCAGTCCATAACCTAGATAACATCGAACCCAAAATAGGTTGCCATAAACCAAATCCAATACTACTGATGAAATGGAACACAAACATGATAACCATCAGCATCCTGAGAACCATCTAGAAGCCACACCAACACCACTTATCATGTGCATCAAAATATCTTCAACATATCTCTGCCTATAAAACCCTTACTGGTGACCAAAAGGCTTACTAGAACAAATGATAGCTCATGAGTCATCAAATCCCAAAACTACTGATTGTGATACACATTTGAATAAAATGAATGACATATCTAAATCAATTCCATAAACCAAAGCATACCAGAGCATACCAGATCAATATCATAATCCAACTACTCTACCAGAACCAACCGAAAACCGGTAAACAACCAAAATATCCGGTGTTGCCATCAATGACAAAACATCAATGCAACACATAATCTATTCCTCCAAATTTCCAACACTATGGTCCATTGAAGACGTAGCATTATCAACCTTTAAGAATTACCAATAGAGTTACGTATAGCCTCATAGCAAGAATGCTCCCAAAAATGAAGAGGGAGATTTGGAAGGCGAACCCAAACTGGACACACATTGAGTGGCTCAGTGAGAGAGTTAAAGGAAGTTGTCCAAGGCTTAACAAAGAGGGAGTGCACTCCCCAAGCCCACAACTTGTCCAAAACCAAATCATGATTAGCCGAAGATGGAAAGGAAGCAATAGTCCTTTAGCATAAGGAAACAACTCAATATTATGAGCCACCAAAGGCCTCCAGGAGTCAATCACCCAGTGGTGGAGGTGTGATAGTGAAGGCTAGAGCCCAAAGAATCTGTAAACTAAAGCACAACATTGGTAGAACCCAATATTGTCTACCACATCCTATCCACAAACCACCATAGAGGAGGATTTGGCATCGAGAAGAGGATGAACCCCCTTGGAGGGTTGGGCAACAGATTTGGCCACACAAGAAAAGCTACGCCTGCCAACAAAAGAAGGTTTGGACGAGACCTTAGTACCCACAACATCAGTAGCAACTAGTTGAGAAGAATCACTCAGAGAGTCAACACCAACGATACCCCTTAGAAGGGAATCCACGGGTGGGGGGGGGCACCGATGAGCCACAACCCCTACCGTTGAGGGAACAGAGTCCACCCTGGGAGTATCACACAATGGAGTAGAACCCACAAGGGAAGCATAAGCACCATTGATAGAAGGACCACCACAAGCATATGAGACCAAAGTAGTGCTGGTGGGCACATAGGCACATGGGCGGGTTGAAACTGCATCAACTGAGGCAACTATAGGGTCACCACCACACCCAGATGAAGAAACAACATTCAATAGTCGAGTTGTAGAGGCGCCACACACAGATGAAGTAGCAACATTCAACAGTCAAGTCGTAGAGGCATGAGCAGGAGAAACCATTTTCAAAATCACTTTATGAAATGAATGATGTTAATTTAATTAAAAAATCAAATTATTTAATTAATTTAAGAAGAGGAAATGACGAGAAATGATGCAAAGTAAGTAGGTCATTTTTCAATGTCTACACACCTAAACTGCTAATATGTAACACTAAAGTGTGATTCTTGATTATAAATTTTGAGTGGATAGGGATGTTGGAAAAGATTGGCGCATGTTCTTTGGAAATATACAATCTAAACCTCAATCAAAATTATATTTTAACAAAGTTCAATATGTGGAGTTCAACAACAATAAATCACTACCTTATAATGTTTTAAATTTGCATATTTGAATTACAAAAAAATGATTATACATACTGATCTTCTATAAATATTGCACACCCTAAATGCTATTTGAAAAGATTTAACACCCTCCTTGAAAATGAACTAATCAAACATGAAAACTTTACAACCAATTCAAGCAATTTTTTTTTCTTTAGCAAAATACTTCTTTTAAAGAATGTGCAACCAAATTCAAAAATTTGTATTTATATAATTATTTCAAAGCAAATTCATTACAAGAAACACATACTTAAAAAAATGGATCTCTAGTATCATTGAAAAAAAAAAACATAAAGTTTTGCAAACCTATTTCTCTCCAAAATCACTCAACCATAACAAATAAAAAGATTTTATATTATATAGAATTACTTTTTAAAAATCAAATTAGGTATTAGAAATTTATGAAAAAAAAATTCAAAACATCATATTGCGACGAATTTTCTATTTTTGTCTCACTTTTGATTTAGGTTCCTATTTGACCTCCCATATTTTTGCATTGAAGTGCTCAAAGAGTTCTATTTCTTAATAAAAATAATAATGCCTTTTTAAAAAGTTTTTAGAGCCCAATTCCATCATTTGAGCCTTCAAAATTGTAATTTAATTTTTTTAGGACTTGTCAAATTTCAAAATTTTAATAACATCTCATCTGAATGTGTGCTTTTTTGTCAAAATTGACTCTAAAGGTTGACTATGCATTCTCAAAACTTTGGATAAATTTTAGATCCATAATGGTTAACATACAAACTTATTAAAATAACAACCTTACTATTTTTAGCTATTTTGGTAATTTTGATTATTCTAGATAAATTTAGGGGACATTTTAAGCATGCATATTTAATTGACTTAAAATTACTATGAAATGCTAACCACACATATACAATAAGAATTTTGATCTCAACTTGATTTGAGTATTTTATATAGTAAAAAAAGACCCAAACCTGGATGACATATTTAGTAAAGCAACTTAAAGTTTTAGCCATAGACATGAATTGAAAAATTCAATATGGGTTCAAACAATGGCTCTTTTTTGGGGGAATTTTTAATAGTGAGACACAATGAGAATTCAAAGAACTCAAGAATGCAAGCCACACACAATAAAATAAATAAAAAACACTTTACCATGGATAAAAAAAGAACCATGGTTGTACAACACAACATAAGGTCAAAATAACTATGTAGGAAAAAGAGGAGATAAATCTCATGAGAAATAATATTTCAAGAATTGTCCATGCACTAACAATTCTTTAAATTCTCCACTAAGACTCTTAATGAAATAAGAATTTCACCATAATAATTTTCAATGATCATGGAGCCAAACCACTTAGGGTCAAATTTATATATTTCCTTGTACCTTGTGACTTAATATTATAAACTAGCACCATATCTCCAATTTCAAACTTCCATTAGCATTCCTTCCAGTCAAATAAATGTTTCATTTGTTGATATGCCTTTAAATTGGTTTTTTCTATATTCTCGCTATCTTCATCAAGCTCCATTAGTTGATTAATTTTACATGTTATTGCATCATCTATTTCTTCAACTATCTCTTGTATGAATTTATAAATATCCAATAAATTGTTGATGGGTAAAACAAAATTAACTACATATATTAGATCAGAAGGTGATTTACCAATAGACTTCTTAGGATTAATTATATATGTAGACACCTAAATATGTCTCATTAATTCTACACTAATTTTTCATCCATTTAATTAAGTAATTATTTAATTATTTAATTAAATTAACTATTTCTTCTAATCATCCCCCTTCAACACTTCTAATTATTCTATTTCTATTCTCAAATTATTTTAATCAGCTAACCATATCTCAAATATTAGTTATTTAATTAATTATGATTTATTCCTTAGTTAAATAATCTTTATTATTTAATTGATTCTATCTCCTAAGTTAAATAATTTCATTTAAATTATTTAAATTAATTAATTAAATTCCTTCAATTCCCAAATTATAATTCCAAATAATTCCATCTAATTTTATTTCATTTTCTCCCAAATTCGAATTTCAATTAATTTCATCTAATTTCATATCATCAAATTCACATTTTTCCCAAATTTGAATTTCAGTTAATTTCATGTGCATTTAAGCATTCAAATGAACAAATTCAAATCCAAATTGAAAATGAAAATCAAATTCAATTTCAAATTCCTACAACACATGCTAAAATCAGAATTGATTGATCAAATCAGTTGTCTAATCGGTTAACTCGGTTAACTCATCAATCATCCTTTTTAACTCAAAATCAACTTTTTATGACTAATCCATCAATTCAGTCATCTCCTTAGTTTATTCGGTTCACTAATCAAACAAATAAGTTTACTAAGCCATCTATTCGATTCACTCTCCAATCAATCTAGTTGACTACTCAATCAAATGAGTTAACAAGCCAATCAGTCCTGTTAACAAATCAATCAACTCTATTTACTAATCAATCAATTTCAGTTGTCTCCCAATCAACACTTGAGTTGTATTTCTCACCCTCTTTGTGTTGAAAATCTATAAATTCAACATCATTTTCTCATTTCAAGTTAGAATCACAGTCTTCAAAACATTTGTATACAAAAAATTGGTGCAATACTTGAGAGCCATCTACCACGCAAATTGGAGAAGAACAATGGAAGCACAAGTGGAGAATAGGGAGTTTTAATAAGTTTAATCTTCTTATTTCTTTCATTTATTTCATTGAATTGTTTTTAGAATCGGTTTAATTAGTTAAGGATTCTTGTGATTCATCCTTTTAGTCTACTTAGCCTCATATTTTTGATGATTTCAAACATGAGTACATATGGTGAACCCGACGTGAAACATGCTAACCTTCATTTTTTGTTTTGAAATATTTTGCAGATCCATACGTGCACAAAAATCTTGGTTTCGCACTTGCATTCACATAAATTCGCAATTGCTCATAAAATTTCACAATTGCTATCAAATCATTTTGCAATTGCTTAGACAATGTATCACAATTGCTTAAACATCTCGTAGTTGCTTTAAAGGGTTGCAAAATTCAAAATTCTTTTGTCATTTCTTTATTATCTAATCTTGCGCACCTAACCCAAAAATTTCATTAAATTATGGAAAATTTCATTTGTGCATATAAGATGTATTTAATCCAATAGCAAGAAAGGTGTCTTTCAGAATTTCAGGTGCAAGAAAGGCAAAACAACATATGAGACAACAAAGGGTCTATCAAATAATCTTAAAGGTAGAAAGGGAGCTCTGTGAGATCGAAGAAAAAGAGGAGATTGCTCAATATCACAGGAACATCCACCATTTCTTAACCAAGTACAAGTTTTTCAATGAAATTGATATGATGGCTTGCGTGGTGTGGGACAATATCATTGTAGAATGTGTAATTAAGATGCACAGGAAAATTATCCATGTGACCATGGAAATATTATGGAGAACTAAACCTAGACCTATGTGCGTTCGTAAAACTAGGGTTTTTCTATTTGTAGAGGCAACACCCCGTTTGTATCATATTTTATTCGTGAAAGTGATTGTTGCATGAATGTTAAATTGAGTTTTGATTATTTGTGTAAATCCAACAAGAGACAAGATTTCATTTATAATTTTGTAAAAAGTATTTTCTTTGTGTCACTTGACACATGTTTTGATTTATGTTTGAGTTTTTAAATTTGTCTCTTGGAGGGGAGTTGTTTAACTATAGCTTTTTCAATTAATTTAATATGATTCCATAAATGCCTTGGGTAGAGAATCTTTGGGATGGTCAACTTAAGTTTGACCCGAAAATTAACTTCGGATGGGTTTAAAAAGGGTTAAATGGACACCTAGGGGTAGTTTAATAGGGTTTCCTAAAGCCCATAAGGTATACCTAAGGGTTAGGAGTAATTTTAGGCATGTACCAACTCTCATGTGATCTTTTAGACACCTTAAAAAGTGACTTTTCTAAGTTATGCGAAAATTGAAATTAGAAGGATCATCTAAGTTGTAAAGTTTCCTTTTGGATGTGAGATCCCTTTCCATTTTTCTCCTACCTTTCCATTTCAGTTTTAGAAACTTGTGAGAATTCTCACTAGGGTCTTCTTAAGCAAGAATGAGAGATTTTGTGGGTAATCACCCACTCTCCATTTTTGGAGACAAGGAATTTTTGAATGAAAAAAAAAGAGATTTTGAATTAAGGATTTGGCTAAGGGTAGAAAGGAAAGACTTGTGGAATTGGGCTGCTCATCCTCAACAAAACTAGCATACCTTTGGGCAGTGGAAGGTTGGTTCTACCTTTCTTGTAATGTTTTCATATTGCATGCTGTATTGAAAGAATTGCTTGTGTAAAAGGCTAGTTTTCTTGCATATTTCCCTTGGAAAAATATTTGGTGGTTATGTTTTACTTTTGTATGGCATTTTATGTGCTTTGGGAGTAATCAAGACCTCCTACTCTTGGGAGAGAGGATGGTCTTGTGGGTGGTAGAAGTGACAGCCCTCGAGTGAGAGACTCTCGTAATGAGAGTGATCACAAGGGATTTTATGTGACCCTTGCTGCATGGCTTGTTTATGCATTGGGGGTCATAAGGAGGGAAATAAGGCATGAATGCCTTGGGGGGCATAAGGAATGTGGGGTTGTTATACTTATGATATATTTGGTTTTCCATGAGGTGGTTATTAGTCTTACCATACTTATAGTCTCTTTAGGGTACTTGGTCCACTACCACCCTTGAAAAGACATCACAATGTGTGTTGCAGTGTAGCCCTGGGTTGTGAATGTGTTTGTGTTTGTTTTTCTCTTGTTTACCATGTTTGCATGTGTGTAATTCTATCTAGGGCTTGGTTCTCCAAGCTCGGGGGTGGCTGCTAGTTAGCCTAGGCTGGGAGGTGAGCACTCCATGGTCATATCTTGATTTAAAATGCAGGTTGTCGGAAGAAAAGAATAGGACAAGGGAAAGATTGTAGGAGTTAATTGTTGCAGAAAATTAATTGTAAATGTAATGAGTATTTGAAAAAAAGTCCTCATTTATTAATAATGAGAGATCTATTTGTAAAACGACAATAGTGTCTTTTAAATGAAATTTAAAGAAATGTAATATTTTAGATACTGCAGTAATGAAATGAATAATTCTGGATTTAGTTCCTAAAGTTTTGAAATTGATATTTGTTGAATTTATAATATATTGAAAAGCAAGAAACTTATTTCATCCCTTTATGCTTATGAAATACATTAGGAAAATAAAGAATTAGTTTAATGATTGCATGCATGTTACTTGAATATATACGTTTCAGTTTAATTCCTAATTGCATGGTTAAATTTAAAGGACTAGTTAAATAAAGTTGCCGTTGGAATTTATTTAAATCGGTCATTTGGTTTATTGCAGAAAATAAAAATAAAAATTTATTATAGTCATTTCTATAGTTTTATTTCCATAATTTCTAGATCTAAATAGTTGCTGTATAAAATTATTTAATTCTTTCATTTACTTCATCTAGAAATTAATATCTAAACTCAAATGACTACCATTATTTTTATGCTGATCGTATAGTTGTTGGAATAGTTTATTTAGTTCTTGCAATAAATTATTGCAGAATTTAAACCTATACTAATTAGTTTATCTCAACCCTAACTAAACAGTATGTAAAAAAAAATATACATAGGTTTAATTCAGAATCCTATAATCATTCTGTTTTATAAGTTAAAAAAAAAATACATTTGTATATGCAATATATTTTTATATAAATATATAATTATATATATACAAATATATATATATATATACACTTATATATATAATATATTTATAATAATTATATTTTATAAAAAAAAAAAGCTATTTAAAACTTTATTTAAAAATAAAAATAAAAATAAATAAATATAGGGGGTTAGGCTCGGGCCGAACCACTGTGCATTGCACATGGGGCGGCCTTGGTCGATGCCACTGTGGGTGTCCACAGTGGATGGCCCAAGGGCTGCCACTGTGGGCGACCACAGTGGATGGCCCAAGGGCCGCCACTGTGGGCGACCACAGTGGGCGCCGCCACTGCGAGCGTCCACAGTGGACGGCTCAAGGGCCTCCACTGTGGGCGACCGCAGTGGTCGCCAACCACTATGGAATCCCATAGTGAGTGGTGCCGCCCGATACCACCGCCCATAGCCTTCCCTTCTCCTCCTTGTGTCGAGTTTGGCCATGGCCACAACCCAATAGTGTTCGGCCCTGCACCAACAAAAAAAAATGAAATAAAACCCTAGCTAGTTAGGGCTAGGGTAATGTGGAAAATAAGATATGAAGAATAAAAAAAAGGGGGGTTATCTCTTTATTAATAAAAAAATAAAAATCCACTAATTTCTTTGACCAAGATGTCTCTTTCCAAGCAAGTTGGTGGTGCTGGGATTCATGACTTATCTAAAAGAAATAGGGCTTTTGGGGGCAAATTAGTTTGGTCTATGTATACTAAGCCCCAATCTTTGTGGTGCCAAATTATGCAGGTTAAGTATTTGGATTCCCAAAACCCTGCTAGGATCTTCACAATTTCTAATCCTCCACAGGGGTCTGCTATTTGGAACTTTATGATCTCATGTAGGGAAGTGGTCTCTAATTTTCTCTCCTGGCATGTCCATTCAGGGGAGAATATTCTTTTTTGGAAAGACTCCTGGAATGGCTTTCCCCCTCTTTCACAACATGATTCTCTTGCTTCTGTTTCAGTTGTTCTTTCTCAATCATGGGGAGTTAGATTGGTTGATTATGTAGATAGTGTTGGTCTGTTTTCTCACAAGGTCTCATGGAAGGATCCCTCTACTCTGCCATTGTCCTTGTAGGAAATTCAAAATTTTAAATCTGTTTTGCAAGACCAAGTGGCTTTCCTTTCTAACATCAAAGATCAACTTATTTGGTGCCCTTCTAAATCAGGAAACTACTCTGTTAAAGAAGGATATTTTGCTGTTCAACAAATGGCCAATCAAAATGCTCCTCATCGTGCCTTTTTATTCTGTTGGAATAACTCAATATTACCTAAAGCTGGTGTTTTTTCCTGGCTCGTGTTGCAAAATAGAATTTTGACTAGTGATCGTTTAGTGAAATTTAATATTGCAACCTCCTTTTCTTGTGTCTTATGTGGTAAAGCTCTTGAAGATGTCAATCATCTTTTTCTTCATTGTGAGTTTGCGAGTAGTTGTTGGCATTTTGTCCTACAAAAGTTATCTCTTTCATTCCCTTTACCTTTATCTTTATGGGACATGTTTCAGTCTTGGCCAGTTTTGTATTCATCTTCTCTATTTGCTTGTTTGTGGTTTATAATTCCCTCTTCAGTCATATGGGCCATTTGGTGGGAAAGAAACAAGCGCATTTTTAGATGTGACTCATCGGATTTATCGGTTGTTCTTGGGATTTTGGAAAGAAGTATTATTGAGCAATTTAATGCTCATGTCTAGAAATATTTTAACATGAATTCAAAGTTCTCTTCTTGGGACAATTTTATGATCTCTTCTTGGAAAAGTATCATTATTCCTATATCACCCGCCTTTCCAAGGATTCGGAAAACACCTGTAGATAGAAATTCCATAAAATGGCATCCTCCTAATGCCCCTTTTTGTAAATTGAATTTTGATGGATCCTCCCGTGGAAACCCTGGTGATTCAGGAATAGGGATAGTTTTTCATGATCATTTGGGTTCTTTATTAGTATTAAAAGCTATGCCAATTTCTCCTGGCACAAATAATATGGCTGAGGCTTGTGCTCTTTTAGAAGGTCTTGCTATGGCTAAGGATTTAAATTTCAAATACCTTCATATTGAAGGTGATTCAGCGATTGTCATTAATGCTTGCAAGGCAAGAAAAGCTGATAATTGGCATTTCCGGTATATTCTTGAACAAATATGGACTCTTCTTGACAAGTTTGAGCACCTCATCATCTCGCATGTTTATCGTGAAGGTAATGCATTGGTTGATTGCCTCACTAGTATGGGTTGTGACAAAATTGTTATTGATTCCATCTCGATTGGGGGGTGATTTGATGAGCTTCCCAAACCTATTAATTATAGCCCGTAGAGAGTTGAGGATTTAATCTTTCTTATTATATGATTGCTTGTTTATACGAGCTAATATTCTCTTCTCTTGGTGAGGTATTTCTTTTCATAATTCCATTTGGTTTTGATTTGAGGTACTTTGCTTTACTTGATCATCACTTGGCATTCATTAATGATGAGTTGGTTGTTATTGATGTTGTTCGTGTGTTTGGTACTCTATTTTGGTGTGAAATATGGAGATATTTATTTTCACATTGGGAATCCGTCCTTCATATGTCATTTAAAGTTTGACGTAGCGTTGTTTTCATGATTATCTCTGTACGCCATTTCTTTTGGTTTGTCAGTTTTGTATGATATATCTCCTCTTTCTTTTCATTTACGACATAAAAATTTTGGGCTTCATTTCTCTCTAGCATTTCTGCATTCACCTCTTCTCCTTTGGCATTTGTCTATAATGGCAGACTGCAAATCTCATGTCGTTGGTGTCAGTCATGTTTTGGAACCTTGTGTTTCTTGTAAATTCTCTGCGTTTTGTAGTATATATATTTTTTGGTTGCAGTTGTTTTTTGGTGCAGGGGCATATCAATTTTGATTGCAGGAGTTCTTTGTTGCAGGGCATTCAAGATATCTAAGGAACTTATTTGGTAAATAAGCTTGAATGCTCCTATTCTGTAAAACAAGCTTGCATGCTTCTATGTGTAAAAGAGCCTACATGCTCCTTTGTTGATCTCTATTTTGTAACTAGCTTTGGCTAGAGGATTGTTCACTACTTCTCTTCTATAATCATGTTGATGAGCAATGACCAGAGTTTTTCTTGCTGGTTCTTTTCTCTGGGAGCTCAGTTTGAACCAATTTTTAAATATATTGTAAAAATTATTTATTATTAATAAAATATATCAAGTGGCATTGCCACCTTGCCAAAAAAATATAAAAAAATAAAGAGATTTACGGTTTGCATGGGTATTGTATAATGGAAAAAAATATATAGCTACATTTAGTTATATAAATATATTTATAAATATAGAGAGATTTAAAATAATATGAGCGATTTGGGGAAATCGTATTAATATTTGTTTAAGGAAAAATATATATAATTTAATTATATATATTAAAGAATTTTTATAATTTATTATATATATTAATGTTTATTTTAATTTATATTTTTAATAATAATGTTGTTTAAGGGCAAATGGTAGATCAAATATTTAATTAGGTGTTCTACACTTTATATATGTTTTTATAAACATATGGGTTATTTTAAAACAATATGTTTAAAACTTAAAAATACTTGAAGTTAATCTTTTAGAAACTTAGCAATAAATAAGATAAGATTATTTTGGTTATGGGAATTATTTTCACTCTATAGGAAAATATATTTTAAATGAATTATTTGACCCTTTAGCCGAATTTGGTTAAAATACGCTTTTATTATTGTTAGTCATTTATAGACTATATGCTAGAATTAAATTAATTAGTTCCTCAAACAATTATTGGTTATGAGAGATTAATTTTATCTTCGTCAATTAATCGTTTTTATTTAGTTAATGACTAAAATCGGCGAATTCATAAATTAATACCTTTAGTATTCCGCATTTGTTTTAAATTATATTTGCTACTCGAGTTAGTGGTTAGAGTTAACTCACACTTAGTTAAGACAAACTTGATAGTACATTTCATAATGGCAATTTAATGTTATTAAGTTGGAATTAAAAAAAAAAAATTTATCCCGTTCTTGCCCTAAATTTTAGGCATGACATTTTGGTATCAGAGCAAGGTTTCCAACACTAGGAACCTTTCTCCATTACGTTTCACTTTAATTATTTAATTAATTGATTTTTTAGGATATTTAAATTTAATTAATTAAATATTTTTCCAAAGAAATTAGTTATTTTATTTATTTAATTTTATTTTTCTCTTAGGATGCCTCCGACTATGCGACAAGCTCACAAGCGCGGAAGGGGTCCTAGGCATGTACGCATAGCATGCAAAGAGGTAGATAGGGAGGAATCAGTTTCGGAAGTGAACCCAGAGGCTCCTCCCAAACAACCAGTTGACCCAAACCGAAACCTCTTAGAAGAAATCCAAAACCTAATTGGTATAGTCCAGGATAGGATTCCAACTGGGGATCATCATGTTGAAAATCAGAACTTAGGGAGTCATAGATTGGCTGATAGGGAATGGAGCAGGAGTCCACCTCCTATTCTTGTAGAGAGTCAGGGTGGGAATGAGCCAGAGTCTATGCACCTACCAGGACCACCTCCAGGGGCAGAGACAGTGTATTATGAGAGAGCTCGTCGGGAGCCAGGGGATCTTATCAAGGAGGTTATGCACCTATCTTTTGGGGGATCTACCGACGGGTTAGAAGCTGAGGCTTGGATTTTGAGCCTTGAGAGGTGCTTTGCATTGCGCTCTTATGAGAGAAATCTAAAGGCACGTGTAGTAGTCCATCTATTGAGAGGAACAACCTCCACATGGTGGAGATAGGAGGAATATAAGTGTGGTTTAGTCCCTGATACTCTCACATGGGAGATATTTACAGAGAGGTTCAGGGAGAGGTACTTGTCAGAACATTACAGACAGCGTTGGATAGACGAGTTCCATGACCTCTAGTAGAAGGGTCTCTCAGTGACCCAGTACGAGAGCAAATTCTTTGAGCTCTTGCCATATGTGGACTATCTAAAGGATGAGAAACTTCTTGTTAACCATTTCATCAGAGGGCTGAATTCGGCATAGTAGGACCAGTGAGGATGTCCACTCCAGGGAGCCTTCGGGTTGCCGTGGAGAAGGCACTGATAGCAAAGGAGATTCAGGTCAGACCATAGGATACTAGGGATCGGTTCCAGAACCAAAACCCTACACCCCAGACCTATGGATTTCAAAAACCACATTGGAAGGGAAATAACAGAAACTCACAGGGGTTCACCAAACCCTCTCCTCTGCAACAATCACAACAGAACTAGAGGCAGAATCCTCCACAGTATCAGCAGGGCGCAAAGCCCAAGCAGTGGTAGTCTTAGGGTTAGAGGCAAGATCAGAGAGCTCAAGTGCCTTACACACCTCCGGCGAGGACTCAGAAGTCCTCCAGGGGTGGGTACAGTGGATCTGGCAGGACATGAGGATAGGCTTTCTATAGGCCTCAGGGTGCCTAGTTTTAGGCACGTGGTGCTTGCTTTACATGTGGAGCCATGGGGCATATGGCGAGGGACTGCCCTTAGGGTCAGATGGCAGGAAATCAAAGGATGGTAGCTTCAGAGCCTACAATTGGTGATATGGGCAGGTCCCATAGAGTATTCGCAATGGTTGACAACCGCCAGGCTGAGCATCAGGCCATGATCATTGAGGCTGCAGGTATGATCAAAGGTAACAGTGTATCTATTTTATTTGATTCAGGAGCCACTGACTCTTTTATATCTCCATTGGTTGTGGAGCATTGCGGGCTAGTGGCAACTAGATAGGGTGTCAGTTGGGAAGTGGAGTTAGCTTTAGGGGCTAGAGTGTTAGTAGAATTAGAGGTTAGGGCATGTCAGCTGCAGATTGGCAAGACCACCACTTTAGTAGACCTTAGAGTGACACCACTTGGATCTTATGGTATCGTACTTGGCATGGATTGGCTTTATGCCCATAGAGAAAAGATGGATTTCCGCTTGAAAAAAATTGAGTGTGAGGATGATCATGGTTCGCCCCATAGTTATTGCAGGCATTCAGAGACCCGTGTCTCTTTGTATTATTTCCGCAATGCAGCTTAAGTGGAGCATGCAGAAGGGATATCAACTTTTTGCCATCACCATCAGTGATAGAGAGGGAGAGGATGAAAAAGAAACATCGATTGACGACCATCCTATCCTTAAGGGATTTTTAGATGTGTTTCCTTCAGAGTTACCTGGTATGCCGCCCCATAGAGAGATTGACTTTCATATAGACCTTGTACCAGGAGCTGAGCCAGTTTCCAGAGCACCTTATAGGATGACCACAAATGAGCTTAATGGGCTCAAGATGTAGCTTTAGGAACTCCTTGAGAAGGGGCACATTCATCCTAGCATGTCCCCATGGGGTGCACCAGTCATCTTCGTAAAGAAGAAGGATGGATCTCTCTGATTATGCATGGATTATCGTCAGTTAAACAAAGTAACTATCAAGAATCGATATGCATTACCTAGAATCGATGATTTATTTGACCAACTTCAAGGTGCCAAAGTATTTTCCAAAATTGATTTGAAGTCAGGATACCATCAGCTGAGAATAGTGGAGAGTGATATCCACAAGACCACATTTCGCACTAGATATGGCCACTATGAGTTCACCGTGGTACCATTCGGTCTTACGAATGCTCTCGCTATTTTCATGAGCTTCATGAATGGGGTATTCCACACATTCCTTGACCATTTTGTGATCGTGTTCCTCGATGATATTTTGATATATTCTCAGAATGAGAAGGAGCATGAGGAGCACCTGAGGCAGGTTTTGCAATGTTTGAGGGACAATCAGTTGTTTGGCAGTTTGTCAAAGTTTGCTTTCTTTCAATCAGAGGTCAAGTACCTTGGGCACGTTATTTCTGGTGATGGGATCTTCATAGACCCATCAAAGATCAGAGCCATTATGGATTGGCCAGTGCCAACTAGTGTGACAGAGTTCAGGAGCTTCATGGGATTAGCAGGTTATTACTGACGCTTTGTTGAGGGATTCTCCAGAGTTGCTCATCCTATTACTTCTCTTTAGCGTAACGGGAAGAAATTTGAGTGGATAGAGAAGTGCGAGAGGGCCTTTCAAGAACTCAAAAAGGCACTTACTAGCGCACCTATCCTTATAGTACCAGATCCCTTAGCTGACTTCATGGTTTGTACAGATGCTTCCCTAAAGGTTTTAGGAGCAATCCTTATGTAGGATGGTAGGGCTATAGTGTTTGAGTCTAGGAAACTAAAAACTCGTGAACTTAATTATCCTACTCATGACCTTGAGCTTGTAGCAGTAGTGCATGCACTTGTGAGGTGGAGACACTTCCTTTTGGGTCACCATTTTGAGCTTCATTCAAACCATTACAGTCTTCAGTACATTTTCACTCAGCCGAAACTTGATGCACGACAGAGGAGATGGATGGAGTTCTTGTGCAAATATGATTTTGACATTCACTACATCAAAGGGAAGGAAAATGTAGTTGCAGATGCTTTGAGTAGGAGACATCATGAGGTATACACCATATCTATGGGCACGGATTTGAGAGATCATATACTGCAGCATTATCCAGAGGATAGATGGTATTCAGAGGTTTGTCAGGTGATATGGTCTCAGGATACTCTAGAAGAGAAATATGTGGATTATTCTTTGGAGTCCGATGGACTATTATGCCATAGAGGGTGCATCTATGTACCTTCTTCTAGGGGATTGCAAGAGTTCATTGTCATGGAGGCTCATAGAGCTCCTTATGTAGCACATCTCGAAGTTAAGAAGATGCATGCTGACTTGAGACAGTTATATCATTGGCTAGGAATGCGGCAGCTCATTGCTGAGTTAGTAGCTCGATGCCTCGAGTGTCAGAGAGTCAAGGCGGAGCACTGCCATCCAAGTGGGTTGCTCTAGTCTCATGCTATACCAGAGTGGAAGTGGGATACTATATCCATGGATTTCATCATTGGTCTTCCTATGTCATCTCATCGCCATGATGCCATCTTGGTGATAGTTGACAAGCTGACCAAAGTGGCCCACTTTTCACCAGTACGGACTACCTTCATAGCACCAACAATAGCACAGGTGTTCTTGCGAGACATTGTCAGACTTCATGGTGTCCCATGCAAGATTATTTCTGACAGGGATTCCCTTTTCACATCTTCCTTTCAGAAGGCATTACAGGCAACTATGGGCACTAAACTCAACTTCAGTACAGCCTATCATCCGAAAATGGATGGTCAGATAGAGAGGGTTAATCAGGTGTTAGAGGATATGCTTCACATGTACGTCGTGGATCATCAGACTAGATGGGAAGAGTACCTTCCCTTAGTGGAGTTTGCCTATAACAATGGGCATCACACGTCTTTGGGGATGCCACCCTATCAGGCATTATACAGTAGGCCTTACAGGACACCGTTGAGTTGGGACCGCATAGAGGACAGAGTTGCTATTGGTCCAGAGATAGTTCGGGATATGGAACAGTAGGTGGATTTGATTAGGTAGCATCTTAGAGAGGATCACGATAGACAAAAGAAAGATGCAGATGCAAAGAGGATAGATCATAGCTACTTGGTTGGAGACAGTCTTTTTGAGAGTGTGACCGCATAAGAGTCTAATCTATTACAGAAAGGGTTCTAAGATTGCACCTCATTTTGTAGGACCATTTGAGATCCTTGAGAGGATAGGACCAATTGCCTACCATTTAGCATTGCCACCTAGCCTGTCATGCATCCACGATGTGTTTCATGTAACAGTTTTGAGGAAATATATCTATGATGAGTCTCGTATTTTAGATTGTGATGCCTTGCAGGTGGAGTCAGACG
Source organism: Cryptomeria japonica (assembly GCF_030272615.1). NCBI lineage: Eukaryota > Viridiplantae > Streptophyta > Pinopsida > Cupressales > Cupressaceae > Cryptomeria > Cryptomeria japonica. The sequence goes on from NC_081413.1 coordinate 358,801,994, forward strand.
AGCAACTAGCTTTGGAGCCCATTCGCATTTTGGCACGCCGGATGCTGGCCCTTCGAGGGTGAGAGCTGGACCAGGTTAGGGTCCAGTGGGATTGCTATGATGAGGTTACGACTTCATGGGAGGACGCAACACGTATGAGATCAGAGTACCCCCATCTTTTTGATGAACTCCAGGAGGAAGTTCATGCCTAGAGGGGGAGGGTGTGAGGCCCTACCCCGACTTAGTCTAGCATTTCAGTGATTTTTATGTTGAGACTATTATGGATGCTTTATTTTTATACATTATGGATTTAGAACTTATATGATTCCATGATTTGGATAACATTTACTATATGTTGATGCTTCATTTATATGCTTTATGATATATAACTCTACATGATTTTTGAATAGGATGAATTTGCGATGTATATGTCATTATTGGATTTGTAGGACTTTACTATGATGATAGAAATAGGATGTATGTTTTATGTGTGGATCAAAATTATGAGAATTATGATAATTGCTTATGTGGATTTGTTGGATATAAAGTGTATTGATTTGATTAAGTGTATATTGGTTGTAGAGTGTTTGATGTGTATTCTTATTCATGTGTTTTGTATTATATGAGGTTATTTGAAATTACTAATGTGTAATTAAGATGCACAGGAAAATTATCCATGTGACCATGGAAATATTATGGAGAACTAAACCTAGACCTATGTGCGTTCGTAAAACTAGGGTTTTTCTATTTGTAGAGGCAACACCCCGTTTGTATCATATTTTATTCGTGAAAGTGATTGTTGCATGAATGTTAAATTGAGTTTTGATTATTTGTGTAAATCCAACAAGAGACAAGATTTCATTTATAATTTTGTAAAAAGTATTTTCTTTGTGTCACTTGACACATGTTTTGATTTATGTTTGAGTTTTTAAATTTGTCTCTTGGAGGGGAGTTGTTTAACTATAGCTTTTTCAATTAATTTAATATGATTCCATAAATGCCTTGGGTAGAGAATCTTTGGGATGGTCAACTTAAGTTTGACCCGAAAATTAACTTCGGATGGGTTTAAAAAGGGTTAAATGGACACCTAGGGGTAGTTTAATAGGGTTTCCTAAAGCCCATAAGGTATACCTAAGGGTTAGGAGTAATTTTAGGCATGTACCAACTCTCATGTGACCTTTTAGACACCATAAAAAGTGACTTTTCTAAGTTATGCGAAAATTGAAATTAGAAGGATCATCTAAGTTGTAAAGTTTCCTTTTGGATGTGAGATCCCTTTCCATTTTTCTCCTACCTTTCCGTTTCAGTTTTAGAAACTCGTGAGAACTCTCACTAGGGTCTTCTTAAGCAAGAATGAGAGATTTTGTGGGTAATCACCCACTCTCCATTTTTGGAGACAAGGAATTTTTGAATGAAAAAAAAAGAGATTTTGAATTAAGGATTTGGCTAAGGGTAGAAAGGAAAGACTTGTGGAATTGGGCTGCTCATCCTCAACAAAACTAGCATACCTTTGGGCAGTGGAAGGTTGGTTCTACCTTTCTTGTAATGTTTTCATATTGCATATTGTATTGAAAGATTTGCTTGTGTAAAAGGCTAGTTTTCTTGCATATTTCCCTTGGAAAAATATTTGGTGTTTATGTTTTACTTTTGTATGTCATTTTATGTGCTTTGGGAGTAATCAAGACCTCCTACTCTTGGGAGAGAGGATGGTCTTGTGGGTGGTAGAAGTGACAACCCTCGAGTGAGAGACTCTCGTAATGAGAGTGATCACAAGGGATTTTATCTGACCCTTGCTGCATGGCTTGTTTATGCATTGGGGGTCATAAGGAGGGAAATAAAGCATGAATTCCTTGGGGGGCATAAGGAATTTGGGGTTGTTATACTTATGATGTATTTGGTTTGCCATGAGGTGGCTATTAGTCTTACCATACTTGCAGTCTCCTCAGGGTACTTGGTCCACTACCACCCTTGAAAAGACATCACAATGTGTGGTGTAGTGTAGCCCTAGATTGGCAATGTGTTTGTGTTTGTTTTTCTCTTGTTTACTATGTTTGCATGTGTGTAATCCTATCTAGGGCTTGGGTCTCCAAGCTCGGGGGTGGCTACTAGTTAGCCTAGGCTGGGAGGTGAGCACTCCATGGTCATATCTTGATTTAAAATGTAGGTTGTCGGAAGAAAAGAATAGGACAAGGGAAAGATTGCAGGAGTTAATTATTGTAGAAAATTAATTGTAAATGTAATGAGTATTTGGGAAAAAGTCCTCATTTATTAATAATGAGAGACCTATTTGTAAAATGACAATAGTGTCTTTTAAATGAAATTTAAAGAAATGTAATATTTTAGATATTGCGGCAATGAAATGAATAATTCTGGATTTAATTCCTAAAGTTTTGAAATTGATATTTGTTGAATTTATAATATATTGAAAAGAAAGAAACTTATTTCATCCCTTTATGCTTATGAAATACATTAGGAAAATAAAGAATTAGTTTAATGATTGCATGCATGTTACTTGAATATATACGTTTCAGTTTAATTCCTAAGTGCATGGTTAAATATAAAGGATTCTAGTTAAATAAAGTTGCTGTTGGAATTTATTTAAATCGGTCATCTGGTTTATTGCAGAAAATAAAAATAAAAATTTATTATAGTCATTTCTATAGTTTTATTTCAATAATTTCTAGATTTAAATAGTTGTTGTATAAAATTATTTAATTCTGTCATTTACTTCATCCAGAAATTAATATCTAAAGTTAAATGACTACCTTTATTTTTATCCTGATCGTATAGTTGCTGGAATAGTTTATTTAATTCTCGCAATAAATTATTGCAGAATTTAGACCTATACTAATTAGTTTATCTCAACCCTAACTAAACAGTATGTAAAAAAAAATATACATGGGTTTAATTTAGAATCGTGTAATCATTCTGTTTTATAAGTTCAAAAAAAAAATACATTTGTATATGCAATATATTTTTATATAAAAATATATATAAATATATAATTATATATATACAAATATATATATATATATACATTTATATATATATATATAAATATATATATATATATATATATATATATATAAATATATATATATATATATATGTAATAATTATATTTTATAAAAAAAAAATTTATCCAAAAAAATGCTATTTAAAACTTTATTTAAAATAAATAAATATAGGGGGTTCGGCTTGGGCCGAACCACTGTGCATTGCACAGGGGGCGACCTTGGTCGACGCCACTGTGGGCATCCACAGTGGACGGCCCAAGGGCCGCCACTATGGGAGACCACAATGGGGGCCGCCACTGCGAGCGTCCACAGTGGACGGCCCGAGGGCCGCCACTATGGGTGACCGCAGTGGTCGCCGACCATTGTGGAATCCCACAGTGAGCGGCGCCGCCCGGTACCACCGCCCGTAGCCTTCCCTTCTCCTCCCTGCACCGAGTTTGGCCATGGCCGCAGCCCAGCAGTGTTTGACCCAGCACCAACAAAAAAAAAAATGAAATAAAATCCTAGCCGGTTAGGGCTAGGGTAATGTGGAAAATAAGATATGAAGAATAAAAAAAAGGGGGGTTATCTCTTTATTAATAAAGAGATTTAGGGTTTGCATGGGTATTGTATAATGGAAAAAAATATATATCTACATTTAGTTATATAAATATATTTATATATATAAATATATTTATAAATATAGAGAGATTTAAAATAATATGAGCGATTTGGGGAAATCGTATTAATATTTGTTTAAGGAAAAATATATATAATTTAATTATATATATTAAAGAATTTTTATAATTTATTATATATATTAATGTTTATTTTAATTTAGATTTTTAATAATAATGTTGTTTAAGGGCAAATGGTAGATCAAATATTTAATTAGGTGTTCTACACTTTATATATGTTTTTATAAACATATGGGTTATTTTAAAACAATATGTTTAAAATTTAAAAAATACTTGAAGTCAATCTTTTAGAAACTTAGCAATAAATAGGATAAGATTATTTTGGTTATGGGAATTATTTTCACTCTATAGGAAAATATATTTTAAATGAATTATTTGACCCTTTAGCCAAATTTGGTTAAAATACGCTTTTATTATTGTTAGTCATTTATAGACTATATGCTATAATTAAATTGATTAGTTCCTCAAACAATTATTGGTTATGGGAGATTAATTTTATCTTCATCAATTAATCATTTTTATTTAGTTAATGACTAAAATCAGTGAATTCATAAATTAATACCTTTAGTATTCCACATTTGTTTTAAATTATATTTGCTACTCGAGTTAGTGGTTAGAGTTAACTCACACTTAGTTAAGACAAACTTGATAGTACATTTCATAATGGCAATTTAATGTTATTAAGTTGGAATTAAATTTTTTTTTTTTATCCCATTCTTGCCCTAAATTTTGGGCATGACAATTACATCTAAGGGTGAGTTCATTTCAATTTTGAGTACTGCATTTGCATATTTCTTTACTGCATTGCATATCTCCATTTCAGAGTGCATCATAGTTGCTTGCATATCACCATTGGACAACATATAGTTGCATATCATTATTGCTTTCTCATATAGTTGCATCAATAAAACATGATGATTGTCCAAGTTATTCACCTGTCTGCACTGAAAGGAGCGAAGGTTGTCTCATTTCCTAGATACTTGATCATGAAGTCTTTAGGATGCCTTTAGTCATTCATCTTCAATGTCACATTGTGATTAAGCTTTATCCTTGGTTGGGTAGAGGTTTCACTATCAATTTTTGTTACCCAAAATCTATCAATTGTTATATCTCACACATTAATCAAAAGCTCTAAGTCATTATGGATACCTAGTTGGTCATGTGGCTAGTGAAAAATCCAATCTTCTGCTTCAGCGCCGATGTAATTGTCATACCCAAGTAGGTTTCATTACTTACAAATCAAGGCAAGAAAATAAAAGAAAAAAGTGTTATGTCAATCTCAAGGCAAAACAAAAAAAATGACTGAAATATCACGCATACAAGTGCGACAAAAAAAAAGCTTGACTATGTGAACATGCAAGTAACTCCATCAGGGATATGGACGCCTACTGGCAATGGAGAAATGTTTGAGAGATTATAGTGCATAACCTCGTTGGAGCCCTAAAAGCTTGCTGGTAGTGAGGCTCTATCCAAGTTGCTTTTGAAGTCAGAATAACTCATGTAGCTAGCCACATAGGATTCTAAGGGTCTTTGATGGTTACAAGAGTCAGAATAAACTCAATTGCACACACATGGGCAAAAGAAGATCATAGTTTCAAGAATTGATGGAGAAGTTTTCCGCACCTCCATTCATAAATATTGGTTATATTATGTGTTAGGTTGGATGGTCAAAGTCTTTTTGAGAATGGATTGAACTCCTATCTCTGAAATGTTTCTCACCTTTAATCCAATTAGTGCATTTCATAATGAAAGACACACACACTCATCCTTGTTCAAATAGAAACTAAATTCTGGTCATACATCCTGCAAAAATTCATATTGAAAATTCCTTGTCCCCACATACAATGTTGCTTATCATTTTCACAGGTCTGCACTTGGGGGCATAACTGAAAAATCTTTAAAAATCAGATAAGATCCTGAAAAAATCCTAAAAAATCAAATAACGATCCTAAAAAAATCCTAAAAAATCAAATAATGATCCTGAAAGAATCCTAAAAATCAGATAAGGATCTTGAAAAAAATCCAAAAAATCAGATAATGATCCTAAAAAAATCCAAAAAAATCCAAAAAAATTAGATAACAATCTTGAAAAAATCCTAAAAAATCAAATACGATCCTGAAAAAAATCCTAAACATCAGATAAATGTCCTGAAAAAATCCTAAAAATCAGATAAAGTCTTGAAAAAATCCCAAAAATCATATAGAGTCCTGAGAAAATACCCAAAACATCAAAAAATTCAAAATCAATCAAAAACATTCAAAAAGAGTCTTGAAAAAATTCAAAAACATTCAGAAAAAGTCCTGAAAAAACAAACCAAACACATTCAAATATCAATTTAAAACCTTGCAATAAATCGTCTCGCAAGAATCGAACACCCCAACAGATATCCAACAAGCACTTCATACAAAGTTAAACAAAGGATACAACTATCTTGTCAAAATGTCTACAATCAAACTGATCACCTGCCTAATCTATCGAATTATCAAACTATCAACGTGATCAACATCTTGTCTTAAGCAGAATCGGTACACTCAAAACCAGACAGACCGGTCTTATATGAGGTCCAAAACTTCTGAAACCAGGCATTATCAAAATCACATCAAACATATCAAAGCAAAGGCATAGTCAGTTTAACTACTGAGCATTATCTATTTTTGGTTAACTCTTTTTATCAAATTAGCGAAGATCATTGCTTTTAGCTACTCTAGAATGTCCAAAAGTGACTAGAGAAGCCGTGATGGGCATGATTCTTTTCTTTATTTGTTGTTTGTGGTTTGAACCAGTGAAGTTTTGGGGAAATTTATTGAGTGGGTGTCTGTGATAAGAGCATTCAGCTTGTGAATACCACACATACCTCGACCCCTAGGGTAATTCCCAGAATGGAGGGTTCATTCCTTGTCTGTTACGTGTTTGTTTGTTTGCAATGAGATATCTATACATCTTGGTTCCTTATCCCTAGTTTACAAAGCTTCATTGTTACACAATAAGGCTCAATGACGAAAATGTATTGCACTATGAATAAAGACAAGAAGACTATTCATCATCAATCATATCATTTTATTTTTCTAATCTCATCATGTTGATTGTCTCTTCATATCATTCTCTCATCAAGCATTTTTCTACTTGATCATTCTTTCCAATCATTCTTTCATCTAACATGATCTCTCTCATCACTTAATTTCAATCTTTTCATCTATAATTCTATCATTTTCTCATATCAACTATTCTATCTATCTTTCAATTATTCCTCACCTTCATCTATAATTGGCTTTTAGCTACTCAAGGATTTTTATCTATCTTCATCTTATACAGGATGTCTCCTTCCTAAAACCAAAATTTTTTGATCTATCATTTGTCTTATATAGGATGTATCCTTCCTAAAACCAGATAGATCAGTCTTATACAGGATGTATCCTTCCTGAAACTAGACGTTTTGATCATTTTTGTCTTATACAGGATGTGTCCTTCCCAAAACCAGACTTTATCTTTATCTTTATCAAATCAATCCTATCAATCTTATCTACAAATCATTCTAACCATTTCTTTTCTCCAATAAAACTCATTCATGTCATAAATTAATCATTCTTCATCGCCCATCTAACATTCTTCTTCTTTTGAGAGATCATTCATGCCTTCAATGCATAAACAATCTCTCGCGGGGGTATTATACCCCAGCGTTACTGGAGCATACTGGGGCAGAATTTTTTTTATTTTCTTTGAAACAACGCCGTTTCGACATTGTCTCAAAGAGGGGAAAATGTAGACACCTAAAAATGTTTCATTAATTCTACACTAATTATTCGTCTATTTAATTAAGTAATTCTTTAATTATTTGATTAAATTAACTATTTCTTCTAATCATCGCCCTTCAACACTTCTAATTATTCTATTTCTATTCTCAAATCATTTTAATCAGCTAACCATATCTCAAATATTAATTAAATATCAATTATTTAATTAATTATGATTTATTCCTTAGTTAAATAATCTTTATTTTTTAATTAATTCTATCTCCTAAGTTTAAATAATTTCATTTAAATTAATTAAATTCCTCCAATTCCCTAGATTATAATTCCATTTAATTCCATCTAATTCGAATTTGGGAGAAAATGAAATGAAATTAGATGGAATTAAATTCCTCTAATTCAAATTTGGGAGAAAATGAAATTAGATGGAATTAAATTCCTCTAATTCCTCTAATTTCATTTCATTTCATATCATCAAATTCACATTTTTCCCAAATTTGAATTTCAGTTAATTTCATGTGCATTTTAGCATTCGAATGACCAAATTCAAATCCAAATTGAAAATGAAAATCAAATTCAATTTCAAATCCTACAACACATGCTAAAATCAGAGTTGATTGATCAAATCAGTTGTCTAATCAGTTAACTCATCAATCATCCTTTTTAACTCAAAAGCAGCTTTTTATGACTAATCCATCAATTCAATCATCTCCCTAGTCTATTCAGTTCACTAATCAATCAAATGAGTTTACTAATCCATCTATTCATTTCACTCTCCAATCAATCTAGTTGACTACTCAATCAAATGAGTTAACAAGCCAATCAATCATGTTAACAAATCAATCAACTCTATTTACTGATCAATCAATTTCAGTTATCTCCCAATCAACACTTGAGTTCTATTTCTCACCCCCTTTGTGTTGAAAATCTATAAATTCAACATCATTTTCTCAATTCAAGTTAGTATCATAGTCTTCAAGACATTTGTATGCAAGAAATTGGTGCAATACTTGAGAGCCATCAACCACGCAAATTGGAGAAGAACAATGGAAGCACAAGTGGAGAATAGGGAGTTTTAATAAGCTTAATCTTCTTATTTCTTTCATTTATTTCATTGAATTGTGTTTAGAATCGGTTTAATAAGTTAAGGATTCTTGTGATTCGTCCTTTTAGTCTACTTATCCTCAGATTTCTGATGATTTCAAACATGAGTACAATATCTACCCATACTACAAGCTTAAAATTAAAATCTCATACCTATTATTTGAACCAAAAATTCTTTTAATAACTTTCATCAAATTTTAATTACTTGATTCAACCTATTCATTCCCTTATGAATATAGAGGTGGGATATTGTTATTCCATATTTAGAACAAAACTTAATAAAGTTGGTGACTTGAAACAGATCACACTATCTACAAAATCTTATTGTGAACACCAAATCTGGTCATAATATAATCTAATATAAATTAATCACCACCTTACTAGTAACTCTTCTAGTAAGGATAGTATCACTAACAATAGAATAACTTATTTCTACTAGAATTAATCTATATTTTGCATTAGATTTTGTATGATCTCTTCAATAAAATTTATTCTCAGTTTTGAAGTAGAGCTTCTACCATCATAGACCTTAAAGGTAATACACTTGACCTCTTTAGGTTTAAAAAATTGATGTAGATCATATTTTCTCACTAATTTGTGTACATTAGTAAATAGGGTTGGTCACCCATGTCCAACTCAAATAATTTCAAGAATTGTAGTCATTGCTATATAATTACCACCACATACACCAAATTGCATCTCTAGAAACACTCTATCAACTTCCTCTTCTTTCAGGCACCTCAAGAGTACTCCATTATTTTTCCACATCAAATATTTGTGAAATAATACATGCCTTAAAGAATGTAACTTTGACATCTTTTTTAGTCTTAATTCATTCAAATAAGATAATTCATATAAATCGAGTAATATATAATATCTTTATACCAAATAATTTTTTCTAGATCGCATCCTTTTTCACCAACCTTCCTCAATTTGATTTATTATTATTGCCTCGATGGTTGATTTTTCTATTAACTTAGCCAACCCCTTCCCTCTAACAAACTTTGTGATATTGCATTTCAATTTTCAATTTATTTATTCTTGCAACCTCCATAATTGATTCTTCCATCTACACTTTATGCATGTTACTGTTGAACCCAAGGTAGGACTAAGAGGGGGCGGGGGAGGGGGGGGTGGGGTGTGAATCAATCCAATCAACCAATTACAATAGAATATAAATAATTAATGAACAAAACATATCCAAGACATGAACACCAAGATTTATACATGGAAAAACCAAATAGGGAAAAACCACGGTGAGCACCTACTCATAAGAGTATATTCACTATGTACAAAATGATTACAAAGATAGAGATAACTGCTCTAGACTTGTACACCAAGGCTAATTGCTCATGGGACAAGTTACAAAGAGGACTTGCAAAACCTAAAGCTAGCTGCACTCAGGGCAAGATACAAAAAAATGATTAGAAAAAGAAGGATCTCCTGATCATGAAGCCGTTCTTCAACTCTACATCAACACACACAACTTTGATCTCACTTGTTAACACTCTGTCTCAACTCTTCATCATAGTCACAACACAACTTGCATATCATTAAAACAAAAATCTTCTTCACTGCTCACACTTCCTCTGATCGTCACACTTCACCACATCATCTACTCTCTCTCTCTCTCTCTCTCACACACACACACACACACATACACACACACACACATTCTGATTCTGTAACTCAAACATTTAAATGCCTTATGTACAAGATAGATCATCAAAGCTTAAAACAAGTCAAATTGAATCAAAATATACTTCCTGAACAAAAAACGCACACGCTAATCCACTCCAAGAGAAAGAGAGGACCAAAACATATCTTCCAATGATTAATTCATTGATTCGCAATCATCGGAACCTAACTAATAACATATCCACACACTACATAACCATATAAGCAATTAGCTATCAAAACATACTCTCCAAAGCAAATAACTCAATTCCGGATCTCCACACACTATGGTGAGACCCATAAACCATCAAATATGCTTCAACAAATCATATCTGAACCTAAGGATAGGTAAGATATAGAATCTCACAACCAGCAACAAACAAGACCACGACACCTAGAGAACACAAAGATGTTTTTGGACCTCAAAACCAACATAACCATGATACCAAAACTATATCCAATGAAGATAACAATAATATTGAACACCAATAACAGATTCTGGACCCAAGCACTTCTGGAACAACCAACACAACAACTGCACCAACACATAGCAAGATAACTTTGCACCATAGACATTCTTGACCAAACCAAAATAAGAAGTTTGACATCAATGATAACCATAACAACACATCAACTCATATTTTCAACAATCTCCCCCTTTTTCATTGATGGAAACACTTGATAAAACCTGTACTTCAACCAAAACTCAAAGAAGAATAATATTGCTCAATATCTCTCAAACTCTTCCAAAACTGACACAATCTCTCCCAAACTAACAACTTAATCTCTCTCAATCTCTCCCAATTTCTCCTCCTTTGCCATCAAGGACAAAGGTCACAACAACACTGCATACCACTACACACCACTACTCATCATTGCTCTTCTTGAGAGAAGCAACAACATCGATCTAGGAAAAGAAATAGGCATGAAAGCTCCCCCTAGAAAGATGCATCCCCATTATGCACCTAGCTAGAAGAAGGAGAGGCAATGACCCCAAGATTTTCCCAAAGAAACTCAAATGAATCCTTTACCAATGTCTTAGTGAAAATATCTGCAACCTATTCTTTGTAGAAATGTATTCCAACTGAACTTCCTTCTCAACATCTTTCTCCCTTAAATAATGTTATCTAATTGAAATATGCTTTATTCTTTAATGCATAATAGGATTCTTCAAAATGTTTATTGCACTTTTATTGTCACATAGAATAGGGGTTGCTTCATCATATGTTACCTTGATATCCTTAAGATTTTGTCTCATCCACATCACTTGAGTATATCAAGATACCTTTACAATATACTCTGCTTCAATAATAGATAAGGAAACTGAATCTCATTTCTTACTAAAGCGGGAAACCAATCCGCCTCCTAAAAAGAATGCACCACTACTAGTACTCTTCTGGTCATAAATACTTATGGACCAATCTGCATTAGTATAGGCTTTCAACATGAGAACTCCAACTTTCTTGTACCAAAGTCCAAAGTCCACTATTCCTTTCAAGTATCTGAAAATTATTTTCATTGCTTGCTCATTTGTCACCTTCGGATTTGCGTAAAATTCAGCTACCAAACAAACAACCTGCATGATATCTGGTATTAACGTAGTCAAATACAACAATCCTCCAATCATCGACCACATACTTTCTCTGAGAAATAAAGATTCTATTATCTGATTGACTAACTTGCAACCCAAGAAAGAAAGACAACTCACCAATCATTGACATTTCAAATTCATTTTGCATCTCCTTAGAAAGTTCTTTACATAGATCAATATTTCTTCCAAATATAATATCATCAACATAAACTATAACAATCAACAACTAATCTCCATCAATCTTGAAATAAACATTATTGTTCATTGTACCTTTCCTAAAATTTTGTTGAAGTAAATACTTGTCCAATCTTGTATATTAGGTTTTAGGTGTCTATTTAAGTCCATACAAATATTTCTTCAGTTTGCACACCATATCCAAATCCTCTATCAGTCTAAATCCATTTGGTTGCTCAATGTAAACTTCTTCTTCTATATCTCCATTCAAAAATGTTGATTTGACATCAATCTAATAAACCTTAAAGTTCTTGTCAGCAAAAAGTGCAAGAAACACGCGTTTAACTTCCATCCTTGCTATAGAAGCAGAAGCTTCCTCAAAGTCTATACCTTCTACTTGATAATATCCTTTACATATTGGTCTTGCTTTATTCCTTGTAACGTGTCCTTTCTCATTCAATTTATTTCTGAATACACACTTAGTTCCAATTACATTCTTGCCCATTGGTCTAGGTACCGACTCCCAAGTCACGTTCTTCTAAATCTGATTTAGTTATTCTTCCATTGCCTTTACCCAACTTTCATATTTGCTTGCTTCCTCATAAGTCTTTGGCTCAATTACTAATAAAAAATAGTAATTATCTTGATCTTGAGCTTCTATAATATTCCTTCTTGTTTGAACACCTTTTTCTTTATCTCCAATTATCTGATTGTTTGAATGATGTTTCTGAACATACTTAGCAAGAAATTTCACTGAATCTTCTTCTTCTTCTTCTTCTTTCCATTTAATTCCTTCTCTTTGTTTTCTTCTAGATCACTTTTCTTCTCTGGAACAACAGGAGCAGTCTCAATCTTCTGTGCTAGACAACATTTATTCTCCTCTTTATCCTTAATGTAGTAAACATTTCCACCTATTCTAACTCTTATTGCAACTCTTGTACCCTTATTCCCCTTTCTAATCACACGTTGAGTACTGCTAAATAAAATGTCATACCCTTTTCTACACATTTGACTAACACTTAATAAACCATGTCTTAATCCTTCAACATAATAAACATCATCAATCTTATGCTTATCATCTTTTCCCACAAACTTCATAGATCCTCCATCATATTTCTTCATATTAATAAACCTGTCTTTGTCATTGTCACAACCCGATCTAGGCTACTTTTACTTAATAGATAATGATATTGTTGATATTACTATGCTAATAAATGTGCGTAATGACATTATTTTAAATTTTGAAGTGATCAATGATGTTAGATGATATTTATGATATTTAATGTTATTAATGATGTTTTAGTTATTTAAATGTGATGATGAATATAATGAGCTTTTATCGTGATCTGACGTCCTTTTGTTGAGTGTAAGGTGATTGTACAATTGATTGTCAAAGGCAAACATATGACCGAGGAGGGGTCTTCTAGCTTGCCGATGGTGACTTATGGAATGGGACCCTGTGCAATTATAAATTAAATAGTAAATTAAAATAAACTTAGGGAATTAAAATAAATAAATAAAATGTAATAATTAATTTATTTGAAAGTTGGATTATTAAAAAAAAACAATCAATTTAAGGTAATAATTCATAAATTATAATACTTAAATTATAAAATTGGCAACGGATTTAGATATTAAAATAATAATAATAATAATAATAATAAATGATTAAAGGATAAAGTATTAAAATTTGTAATTAATGATATTGAAATATAAAACAACGTGCAAAGGTATAAATAATAATAGAATAAAATATAAAATTAAAATATAATCATGCAAAAAGACTAAAATTTAATTAAATTTCAAAAACTAAAAGCATTAATGCATAAGTCATGCATTCAAAAATAATTACTACAACCAGTTAAGTTCTCTATTATCTAAAATTTTAATTAGTAAATTCATTATTATCTAATTTTATACATTCATGCATCTTACATGCATTAAAGCAATCTTAGCCTTATCATTTATAAATATGGGGTCCACTATTCTATTTTACACATCCAATTCTCTTTGTTTCTTCATTCTTTTGTGATTGCTCTTGGCCTACAAGATAGCCTGAAGAGAATCATCTACAAGTCAAACTTGGGAGAGGCTTGCTTCTCTTCCTCACAACTAGGTCATCTTAAAATTCAATTTACTTCTTATTTATGTCAGGTCGAATTGATAGGATTAGAAAATTTTTATTGCTAATGTTTTTCTTCTTGAAGTTGTTGGGTTATCTCCGCAGAAAATTTGATCTTCTTTGGGAGATTTGGGTGCCTCCTCTCCTCTTGTTTTACAATGACATGCATGTAACTCTAGCAAGGTAATAATGATTCGGTTCTGCAAGAACTCTCCCTCCCCTTCTAATTGTTGCCTCTCCAGATCCAAATCGGTTGTATAAAGGAAGAAAGTCTATGATTTGCTAATGAATGGTGCCACCTAGCTCTTAAAATTTCCTTCCATACCAAATAGATTTGTTGGAAATAGTGTCGCTTCCTTATTTTTGTTTGGTTTCTACCAAATTCAATCTGTCAAACACCCTCCCCCAAGATGGAAATTGATTCCCTTTCGAATTGATGAGATTAATAACTTCAGCCCAGTCTTCTGTATCGATCACATTAGAGGAGTTAGGAGTTGGGTTGCATGGAATTACAAAAAACCACCCCCTCTCATATACCACGCCTTCTACCTTCTTCCACACCTTACTCCCTCAGCCTGCATAAAAGAATGGTTGAAAAAGGCGATAGGAGTTGGGTCTGGTAAGATCTTCTCCCTTATCTTATCTTCCATGTGTTCTTTAACCTACCACGCCTCCCTTGGGCTTTCCATAACTGAAATTTAACCAGGCAATAGGTAGTTCTTTTTTGGGGAATTTGGCTGACTTATATCTGCAAACAAAATTGCCTTCTTCCCCTTTCCCGTGTTAGTGATTTGGAATGATGATTGGTTGCATACTTGGCTGAGTTTTGTTGACAACGAGAACCAAAGACATTTAACTTTGTAGTTTAGCCAAATCATACAACCTGAGATTGAGGATAGGAGGTGTGAATTTAACAATGGTTGACATACAGTAAGTTGTTTGGTTTGTTATGAATTGCAAAGGTACGGTTACCGATTTTCCTTAATTTCAATTAAATCTACAATTAGATTTCTTAACCATGTCTTTGATTAACTTTAGGCTTTGATTACATTTATATATAATAAAAGAGAAATTGATTATTTACTGGAATATAGGATCGATTATGAAATAAGTAAATATGATAATAATTATTATAAATGATATTAATCAGGGAGGGGTTAATTAAATTTATTTGTCTGTGATGGATGACTAGAAAAGTGTGCTTGATTATGGGTTAACCATGGAAGGGTGATTTTTCTTCACCTACCCCAATAAGGTAATAATGACCATTAAATTATTAATATTTATCCTTGCCATAACACGTGTAGTTAGTTCAATAGATGGGTTGTTAGTTCTACATGCATGCATAGGTTCCATTCCAGCCAGTTGGTTTTGATTTGCTAGGAAACTCCATTGTGAGGGACGAAAGCTTATCATGAGCATTCGAGAAGCGTAAGCTTTGTTTGGTTGGGCGGATAAAACATTTGGGTCATATGTCTGTCGATGGAAGTTTGTCCAATGGCATTAGAGATGACACATCCAGAGACAGAGAATCAGAGAATTCAGATAAATTATATGTAATAATAATCAGATGTATATTGTATCTTTATTGTAAATTGACCAGTAGGGTCTCATATAAATCTATGTAAAAGACCTATGAGGTCCCATGATCTAATGCGACAGAAAGTTGCCATGCAATGTAACTAACAAAAAGAAGAGAAAACTCACTAACCTACTAACCCACTAACATGCGTCTTCCTTTGCATGATTTACTTTCATTTGATTAATTTTCTTCCATGAATGCATGTATGTTCGCATTTAATTTTCAGTTAGTTAACTTGATCGTCATGCAATAATTATGCATTTTGCATGTTAATTTAATTTTGTAATAATTCATGCAAACATTACTTCTGCTTTTCTTTCATGAATGCATGCACGCACTTTGTTCTGAATTGTTGATTTAATTACAACATAATAATTATAGATTATGCATGTTATGCTACCGTCATGCACTTTTTACATATACTTCACTTTTACCATGATACTTGTTAAGTTTTGCATGTTAGACATGATTCACATGAATGCTAAGTTCACTTATTTATTGTATGTTAGTTATTGTAAATATCACATGTATATTAATGGAAATTTTATTTACTTGTAATTTTGAATTATTATTATGGGGGCTAAATTAGGGTTAGGATAAGTGGGTCCTTACAGTCATCGGTCATATGATTTGAACATCCAAAGTCTATAATCCATGTATTTGGTTCTATCTTAGCATGAAATGAAGTCTTAATAGTCTTCTCATCTTCTAGTTTCCCCAAAGCACTCTTTGTATCCTCAATTGCTAAAAACAAAGTTTTTCATTTGAGTCATCATCAACTTCATCTTCAGATGTATGTTCTTCAATAGAGCACAATCCTTTCTTCTCCTTTCTGTTGAAATTGTATCTTCTAAACTTGTTCTTCTTCTCATCACTGTTGGCATTATGTGAACCAGTATGAGGACATAATGACATTGTGTGTTGTCATTGATGTCAATATGATGAAGAGAAGTGAACCGGTATAACACTATGAACCGAAATTTGTGCCAAAGTGAAGCGGTGTGTTTGTTCTAGGTGAATCAGCATATGGTTATGGGAACCGACACATGGAAGCGTTGTATGACTACCGGTTGGTAGTCTCAACTTCAGGGTTTCCGGTTGAAGTGCTTCAAGCCTATGTGGCTCAACCATTGACTTTATGTGATGAGTTAGCATGATAACGAAGAACAGATCATGTTGCCACGTAAGCCTTGTGTGCGTGAAGGACATTGCATGAAGGAGATTGTTCCTATCTACCTCGGGAATGTGCAAAGTCTGTAAATGGTGATAACGTGTGATGGGTTATCAACCACCATGAAATCGGTGGAAAATGAACGATGGAGAATGTCTTGAGATTGGATCAAGACTATCGCATTTAATGTAGTGTGCTCAACGGTCAAGATTGAACCATTTGAATTCCTTAACCTAACAGGTTTAGGGTTTAGGTTTTATGCTACCGACCTATCTGTTTTCCTATAAGGTCGATGTTGTGTCTCTTTCTGAGGTTGTTGGCAAAAGTTGTGTGTGTATCCAAGAGAAGAGAAGTGATACCTGCAGAGTGTAAGTGCAGAAGGTGAAGAGGAGTTTAAGCAGATCTGCATTGGCATTGAGTGCTATTACGAGATCATTGTAATACCTGTTGATCTCTAACCACCTCAACAGTTGGAAAATCCCTTAACAGGGTAGCTTTAACCGGCTTGCTATAAATCCTTTAACAGGGTGACTCAAAACCATTGAGTTCTTGAAATACTCTAACAAGGTAACCTTTAACAGGGTTTAACCCTTAACCGGGTGATCCCCAATAGGATTGGTTCCTAACAGAACCTATTGTATTAGTCTTTAACTGGACAGGACTCCTAATAGAGTGGACTTCTAAAGAGTTCAAAAACAAGCTTGTGGGTATTCATTCCCACCATGGTTTTTCCTAGTTGGGTTTCCATGTGAAAAATATGTGTTTCATGTGTGATGTCTTCTTCATATGATGCTATGTTATTTTCTGTCAAGCGGTGAATCATGTCGATCTACTTGTTTATATGTATATATTTGATGGTAGATTACTTGCTCATGCATTAGGGTGAAATAGAAATGAAGTGTTAGATTGTATGAGAAGATAAGTGTCAACTGGTTTATGCTTGTCTTAGTTATTCTGGGTTTTTCCAGTTGTACTCTGTTTAAGGACCGATGTTACTGTTTGTCTGTCAATGCACAGTGTCTATTGACAAACTAGTTTAAGTGTGTTTTTGTTTGTACTGATTCACCCCCTCCTCTCAGTACCGGTTTGGTACTATTCATTCATCATTGAGTTATCAATTGGTATCAAAGCGTCCTCCAGGTCCTCTGTGTTATAAGCTTAACCGCTTGAGGTAAAGATCCCAGTCTAATGATGAAGATGGAAGGTCCAAAGTTTAACAGAGAAAATTTTAGTATATGGAAAGACAGAATGAAGATATACATTAGAAGCATGGGTGCTCAAAACTGGAGCTATGTTGAGAATGCCTATGTTGCCCCTACCGGTACTCTCACCGATGACCAAAAGAGAGAAGTGTGGGAGAATGGGCAAGTCATGGAAGCCCTAATTAGTAGTTTATCTGACATTGAGTTTATTGATGTCCAAGATAGGGTAAATCCCAAAGAGGTATGGGATACTCTTGAAAATATCTATGGCAGTGATGAGCATGTAAAACAAGCTAAGGAAGAAAACCTTAGAGGGAAGTTTGAAGATATGAAGATGGTTGAAGGTGAGACCATTCAACAGTATGGAATAAGAATCAAAACTGTTGTCGGAGATATCAAGAGTGTAGGTGGTAAAATAAAAGACTCCACTGTGGTAAGCAAAGTCCTGAGATCCCTATTGCCGGTCTATGCAATAAGGGTTGCTGCTATTCAGGAGCTGAGATCAATAGAAAAGACTAAGGTATCCCTAGACTCCATCATTGCAAAGTTGACAACCTATGAGCTAAATAGTTTTGATGGCAGTATTCAAAAGATTGAATCAGCTTTTAAAGCTTCTGCTGTACCATCCAAAAAAGGAAAAGAAGCTAGCACTAGTGGTGAACCAAGACAGAGTAGAGAAATGGACGATGAGGAGATTCTGATGGCATTTGAAGCTCTTCTTGCCAGGAAACTCCCTAAAGGAACCGACAAATACAGAGGTAAGCTCCCTTTGAAATGCTTTTCTTGCAACCGGATAGGACATATTTCTATAAACTGTCCTAATGGTGACAACAAGGACAAACCGGAAAGGTTCAAGAAATTCAAAGGAGGAAACCGGAGAAACTGTTTTGTGGCAGTTGATGAAGGTGTCACAGATGAGGAATCAGAAGATGAAGAAAATGAAGATACTGTGTTTGTTGATGTCAAGGAAGAGGTGTCAGATAAGAAGGCTCTTGTCTCCCGGTTTGATAATTCCAATGAGTGGATCATTGACAGTGGTTGTTCTCACCATATGATTCGTGATCGGAGCAAGTTTCTATCCTTGGAAGAATATGATGGTGGTGTGGTTTGCTTTGGTAATGATGCACCATGTATGGTCAAAGGTAGAGGGTCCATCTCTCTAAATGAAAAAAGTAGTGCTGACAATGTGTATTGGGTTGATGGTCTCAGACACAACCTTCTGAGTGTTGCCCAGCTGAATGATAGTGGTCTCACTCTGGAATTCAAGAATGGAGTGTGCAGAATCAAAGGAAAGAATGGTGAATCGGTGGCCACCAGCATGTAGACCAAAGGTAACCTATTTCAGCTGAATGCAAATATAAGTACATGTCTTATGGCTAAATTTGATGATAGCTGGATATGGCATAGGAGACTCTACCATGTAAACTTTGATAACATTGTGAAGGCTAGTAAGATCAAGGCAGTTAAAGGGTTGCCGGTGCTAAGCAAACCGGATAATACCTTGTGCCGAGAGTGTCAATTGGGGAAAATGTCTACCTCAACCTTTAAAGGTAAATCTTTTACTATTGACAATTTGCTTGATCTTGTGCATATTGATTTGTGTGGTCCTATGAAAACTAGGAGTGTGCAGGGTGATAGGTACTTCATGATTCTCACTGATGACTACTCAAGAATGATGTGGGTCACATTCTTGAAAGATAAGTCTGAAGCTTTTGTAAAGTTCAAAGCTTTCAGAGTATTAGTGGAGAAGGAAAGCAGTAAAAGAATCAAGTTCCTTTGAACTGATCAAGGAGGGGAATTCACTTCCGGTGAATTCAACAAGTACTATGAAGAACATGGCATCAAGAGGCAACTGTCTGCCCCCTGGACTCCACAATAGAATGGCCTAGCAGAGAGGAATAACTGGACTGTGGTTGAAGCAGCCAGAACTATGTTGATTCAAGGAAAGGTAGCTCACACCTTTTGGAGAGAAGCAGTGAGCACTGCAGTCTACACAATGAATCAGGTACTCATCAAGAAAGGTAAGGATAAAACTCCTTATGAGTATTGTACTGGTAAGACACCTGTGGTTAGCTAATTTAGAGTGTTTGGTAGCAAATGTTACATCAAGAGGAACGAACACTAGAGCAAATTTGATGCGAAATGTGACGAGGGAATATTCCTAGGGTATTCCACCAAGAGAAAATCTCTCAAGTGTTTCAATAATAGGACTCAGAATTATGGAAAGCATCAATGTAAGAGTTGATGAAACCTCTGAGAAAACTAAGGAAACCGGTAGTGAGCTAGCGGTAAATGAACTGGTTGTAACCTTCTGGGAACCGGTTGT
The DNA here is from genome assembly GCF_030272615.1 of Cryptomeria japonica. Lineage (NCBI taxonomy): Eukaryota > Viridiplantae > Streptophyta > Pinopsida > Cupressales > Cupressaceae > Cryptomeria > Cryptomeria japonica. The sequence continues at coordinate 358,822,363 of NC_081413.1, forward strand.
CAGTCAACCGAGTACCAGTAATAGTGTTCCTACACCGGTAGATGTAGATGCTGATACTGATGAAGATGAGGATGAAGAAGAAAAGAAAGAGGAATCTATCAAGACCATTCCTCGGTATGTCAAGCTGATTCATGATCCTAAGTAGATCATAGGAGATAAGGATACAAGAATCCTTACAAGAAGAAAGGTCAGAGAAAACTCATGTATGATCTCTGAATTTGAGCCTAAATCATTCAAAGAGGCACATAAAGATGAAGACTAGATCAAGGTAATGGAAGAGGAACTTGACTAGATAGAGAAAAATGGTACATTGTCTTTGGTACCCAAATCGGAGCATAAAAATGTCATTAGTACTAAATGAGTTTTCAAAAATAAGCTAAATGAGGATGGCACGATGAATAGAAATAAAGCCAGATTGGTGTGCAAAGGATATGCCCAAGAAGAAGGAGAAGACTATGGAGAAACCTTTGCTCCTGTAGCCAGATTGGAAGGAGTTCATATGCTTCTTGCATATGCAGCTTTTAAAGGTTTCAAAGTATATCAAATGGATGTAAAATCTGCATTCCTAAATGGTGTACTTGAAGAGGAGGTGTATATAGAGCAACCAGATGGGTTTGCCCTATCTGAAGATAGTGACATGGTATGTAGGATACATAAAGCCTTATATGGTCTAAAGCAGGCACCTAGAGCTTGGTATGAATGTCTGCATTCTCATCTTGTGAAGATTGGATTTGAGAGAACAAGTGAAGATAGAAATATCTACTTGAAGTCTGAAGGAGATCAGATCCTGATCTGTGAGGTATTTGTTGATGACATTATCTTCGGTGGAGATGACAAGATGAGTCATGAGTTTGCAGATGAGATGAAGAAAGAGATTGAGATGTCACTCATAGGGGAGATTAAGTTCTTCATTGGACTGCAGATCCAGCAGATGAAATATGGAATCTTTATCACTCAGTCCAAGTATGTCAAAGAGGTGTTGAAGACCTTTAGCATGGAAGATAGCAAACCAGTTGGTACACCAATGGTGACCAGTTGTAAACTATCCAAAGAGGATGACTCGGCATTGGTTGATGAGAAGGAATACCGATCAATGATTGGTAAGTTGCATTATGTAGTGCATAGCAGACCAAAAATTGCACATGTAGTTGGCATTACTGTAAGGTTCCAGAAAAGCCCAAGAGAATCCCACTTGGTTGCAGTCAAGCGGATTCTTAGGTATCTGAAGGGAATTGTTGATTATGGATTGTGGTATCCATATAGCAATGATTTCAACTTGAAAGTATACATAGATGCTGATTGGGTAGGTAATGTAGATGACCGGAAAATCACAACCGGTGGTTCATTCTTTCTCGGTGGTAGACTGGTCTCATGGATGAGTAAGAAGCAGAGTTGTATCTCTCAGTCTATAGTGGAAGCAGAGTATGTTGCAACTTTCATGAATTGCACTCAGACAATTTGGATGAAGCATGTGTTAAATGGCTTCAAAGTTCCTATTTCTGAACCGGTAAGTATATTTTGTGACAATACTAGTGCAATTAACATCTCCAAGAATCTAGTTTTACATTCTAGAACCAAGCACTTTGAGCTTAAGTATCATTTTTTGAGGGAAAAGGTTCAGAATAAAGAGATTGCACTGGAACATGTTTCCAGTAAGGAGCAGTTAGCAGACATATTCACCAAGCCTCTCCCAAAGGCTAAATTTATGTACTTAAGAGGTGAATTAGGGGCATTACCCCTTCACAAGGTAAACTAAAAGCATATGCTCCACATCAATTAGGTATTGCATAGTCAATTTTTTTTTGGATTGATGTGTTGAAGGATGCTACTCCTCAGGGAGAGAAACATAATGGAACAGGGAAGCTTGTGCCTCCACTTTGGTATTGTTGTCAAAGGGGGAGAAGATGTGAAGCGGAGAGATATCTTTGTATATTGCCATCAATGCCCAAGGGGGAGATTGTTGGCATTATGTGAACTGGTATGAGGACATAATGACATTGTGTGTTGTCATTGATGTCAATATGATGAAGAGAAGTGAACCGGTATAACACCATGAACAGGCATTTGTGCCAAAGTGAAGCGGTGTGTTTGTTCCAAGTGAACCGGCATATGGTTATGGGAACCGGCACATGGTTATGGGAACTGGCACATGGAAGCATTGTATGACTACCGGTTGGTAGTCTCAACTTTAGGGTTTCTGGTTGAAGTGCTTCAAGCCTGTGTGGCTCAACCGGTGACTTTGTGTGATGACTTAGCATGATAACGAAGAACAGATCATGTTGTCACGTAAGCCTTGTGTGTGTGAAGGATCTTGCATGAAGGAGATTGTTTCTATCTACCTCAAGATTGTGCGAAGTCTATAAACAGTGATAACATGTGATGGGTTATCAGCCACCATGAAATTGATGGAAAAAAAATGATGGAGAATGTCTTGAGATTGGATCAAGACTGTTGAATTTAATGCAGTGTGCTCAATGGTCAGGATTGAACCGTTTTGGTGCAGGAGCACCTGAATGCTCAAATCCTAGCAGGTATAACATTTTATTGAAAATTAGGCATGTGTGTTTATTGTATGCTTCTAGTAGGTTTAATAGGTTTCTTTTGTGGTGTAATAAGGTTTGGAACTCATTTTGTGAGTTTCCAAGATTTTTTTGGTTTTTTGCTCGGTAGGCTAAAAATTGTCAATTTTGGGTCCAAATGAGCATTTTTGAATTTTTGATGTTGTAAAGCCTTGAAAGGCATTGGAGCATGTTTATTTAGTGTTTCTAAATGATGTTGAGTCATTGGTTTGAGTGCCAAGTCACCGGAAGTCAAAATGCAATTTTTGAGCAACAAAAAGTTGTCAAAAGTTGTCAAAAAAGTGGTTTTTGGTGGTTTTGGTTAGTTCCAGCCTGTACCTGTCCATACAAGGGCTTCAATAAGTTGGCACATGTATAAAAACCATGTTCCAATCATTTTATGGGTTGTTCATTTTGGAAAATCAAGAAAAATACTTGTTTTGCTCTTGTTTTCTGTGAGTTTTTAACTAGTTTTCTGCACTTTTTAGAGTACAGTCTGTACCATGGCTCCATGAGTCCGTACTGAACCTATTTTTTATTGATGTGATCTCCTTTCATGTTTTATTAGCGATCTCTGATCTTTTCTTGGGGTTTGGAACAAGTTTTGTTTGAAGTGCTTTTGAGAAAGGCATTGTTTTGTGGTTCCAATGGAAGACCATTCATGATCCAACTAATTTCTTCAAAGACTCTTCATCCATGGCTTTGAGGGAATTTTTTGGATCTGTACATACTTTATCATACATCCATTTTCCTTTTCTAGCAATGCACAAGTGTTTGTAAGCCCATGGCAAGTGTGTGAAGTGAGCAACTTGGCTTGGGTATTCTCAAATTTGTTTGAATGGTACTTTGCTGTTCATAGCACTGTACCTTGAAATGTTGAAGAAGAATCAAGTTGGCAAGAGTCAAATTTGTACTTTACCATCCTTTTCTCTCTCATGACTTGGTTGGATGCAAGAGGCAAAGGTGAAAAACGGACTGCAAAACAGTGAGTCACTGTTTCATTGTTAGATCCTCATTGCCAACCTCTCTAAATAGATAGTATGGAATGATGTATTCCTCTTTCTTGCATCATGAAAATGTATTTGCAAGTGGTTTCAATGTTGAGATGACAAGTTACACAAGTTGATTGTAAAGGACCTAAATAAGGATCCTAAACAGTGTGCTCTTTGTCACAGTCATATAATGTTGTCATACTTTGTGGCACCCTTTTGAATGTTCAAACTTACAAGCCTTTGGAGAGGTTATGTGCATTATTATACCATGCCATTAACACCTGTTTGCAGGACAGAGACAGAGTGAAGGAGTAATAAAAACCAAGAAAGACAGTTGTATCAGTTTAATGCAGTCAAAGTGCAGTGTAGGCGGATGAAGGAATAACAGTCACAATAAAACTCTTTTCCTAATTGTATTGCAGGGTGTTACAACTTCTAACAAGGAATTTTTGCTTCTATATTTGTTAAACCTTCATTGTATTTGCTTAACCAATGTTTGAAATGCATGTAAAACTTGGAAAATCTGCTGTCCCAATCATCTAGATTGTTATTTCTGTGTAAGGGCAGCAGTATGACACTTGTTTGATATAATGACAGTAGTCTAAGATAAGTTTTGAATCTTTGGAAGAGTTTGGCATATGTTAAAGCAAGGTGTGAACATTTAACTTGGGTCTAACATCATGGAGGAAACCTTTAATTTGCAAACCCTCACCGAAACTCTTAAAAACCCTTGAAAAGTGCCTATTTTGTGGGACAGCACTCAAACAGTCCGTACAGTACTTGCCATAGCAAAAATCCTTGAGATTTCAACATCAAATGACCACATCTCCAAGGGTTTGTCATGAAGTTTAGCAGGTTGAGCAGGGTGAACAAATTTCATTAAAAATTAGGGCTAATTCTAGTAGCCTTTTTGGAGCAAATTTGACCAATTCATGAAATCGGTAAGGAAGGGGAAGCAATTGGTTGTTTCAAATCATCAAAATTGATGAGTAGAGACCTGAGACACCCTACTACAATATCCAAAGCATTGTATTGAGCCATTTGATCAAATTGACCTTTTGCACCTAGAAAGTTGCTTTGAGTAACCCTACGTTCTTTGCATCCAATTGAGAAATTTCCATTCTTGAGAAGTGAAGGACAGTCATCATACCTTGCAGACCTATCCATATGCTCAATCAGTAGATTAATATGATTGAAATCCTTAAAGGAGCAAATAAGATTAGGTAAACCATGGTTCTCCAACAGTTGCCCATTCCGGGAAGATAGGAGATTCAGCCAGTTGGACAACCAAACTTGTTCATTTTTGGTGACACTCAAGAGGACCTCATTTCAGACTTGAATGCCTTAGCATGGAAGGTAAGGAGGAGTGATGTCCAATACAATAGGGTGCAAGTAGTGTTGAATAGAGAGGAGGAGATAGGAGAAAGGTTTAGAAGAATCCCATTTGTGCCTAGGGATTGATTTGGGAAGAACATTGAGAACAAAAGCCCACCAACCTCAAAGAAGACTAACCTTCTATCATCCCTCCTCATCATAGTGGTATCAGAGCCAATTCAGATTTGGGTTGAGAGATTAGCATATGTCTAGTAGTGAGTCAGTGGGGGACAACATCGACAACATGGTGACCAATGCAGAGTTAGCAAAGAGGATGGAGGATCAGGGTGAAGAAAATAGGCTCCTTAGGGAAAGATTACAACAACTTGAAAGAAAGTTAAACCAAGTAGAAGTCTAGACCGAAGAAGTCAGTGAGAGAGTAGAAAGTGCTGAAGATAAGAAGGAAACCTTAGAGGAAGAAATCCCAGAACCAGATCCAATCTTGGATAAAGAACAAGAAACCTTTTTACAAGCTTTGAAAGCTTTGACTGTAAAGGCCCTAGATGGAGTGTCGCTTTTTAGTGGCAAGATGGAACCAGAAGCACTAATGGAGTGGATAGAGGGTTTAGAGAATCACTTTGAATGTGATGGCATTACTGAAGCACAGAAAGTGAAGGTAGCCAAATCCAGAATGAGAGGGGCAGCCTTAACTTGGTGGAAATTCATCCAAGAGGAAAGGGTGAAAGAGGGAAAGAAACCCATAACCACCTGGAAGACAATGGTAACTAAAATCAAAGACACCTACATGCCTGAAGATTATGAAATCCAGTTGCATAGGAAGAGACAAAACTTGAGACAGAAAGACCTAGATGTCAGTAGTTACACTGAAGAATTCCAAAAACTAAGCCTTAGATCTAAGGTACAAGAAGATGAAAATGTCAGAGTAGCTAGGTATCTCAATGGGTTAAGATGGAATATTCAGGAAGAGTTAAGCCTATGGTGTCCCAACACATTACAGAAGTGTTATCAATTAGCATTGAAGGTAGAAGCAAGAAACAAGAAGAAACAAGAACATAATGGTAGAGGCAAAGGCAAAGGAAACAAAGGCAGTCATAGAGGCAGTTTTGGGGGAAGATACACAGATCATAGGTCCCAGGGAGAGTCTAAGCTTATTGAGGAAAGCAAGGATTCTCAGAGCAGACCCAACTATAGGGGTAGGGGATCAGGCAACCTAGGAAGGGGTAGATCTAATGGACCTGGAAGAGGTTCATACTTCTCCACAATGAAGTGTTACAACTGTCAGAAACTAGGCCATCCGACATATAGATGCCCAGAAAAGCCAAGCTCATCTCAAGGAGGTGATAAGAGAGTCCATTTTGTGCAAGAGGAAACCACACCAAATCAAAGGTGTCTACCATCAGAAGAAGGGGAAAACCTCATGATCAGGAGGATCCTCATGAAAGAGCCATCTCAGAAAGATAGGTCTCAAAGGAAAGCTCTTTTCAGGATCAAATGTAAGATCCAAGGAAAGGTGTGAAAAGTTATCATTGACTCAGGATCAACTGATAACATCATATCAGAAGAAGCTGCTACAAAACTTCATCTACCTAGAATACAACACAATGAGCCCTACAAGGTCACATGGTTGGAAAAAGGGAAGCATGTATTGGTGAGTGAACAAACATGGGTAGAGTTTAACATAGGTGAGTACCAAGATAAGATTTTGTGCGATATACTACCTATGGATGCTTGTCATTTGCTTTTAGGAAGACCTTGGCAATTTGATAGGAAAGCACAATATGATGGAGAAAAGAACTCATACTCATTTTTCAAGAATGGTATCAACTATAAAATTCAGTCCCTTAATGAAGAGAGTGAGGGCAGCAAACCAAAAGTTCCCAACATTTTGTTAGTTGGTGAAAAGGAGTTCATTCATACCCTAAAAGAAGGTGATGGCATAGGTTTTGCATTAGTAACTAAACCAGTTGATGAAAAGAAAGAAAAGAAGATAGAAATCCCAAATGAGGTGCAGCAACTTCTAGATCAGTTTAAGTCAATTGTTAATGATGGTCAACCAACCTCTCTACCTCCTCAGAGAGCCATTAGCCACCAGATAGATTTCATCCCAGGTGCATCCTTACCAAACAAAGCTGCTTACAAAATGACACCTGAACAAAATCAGGAAGTGGCAAGACAAATCCAAGAGCTATTAGACCAAGGAATGATTAGAAAAAGTATTAGTCCATGTGCAGTACCCACAGTGTTAGCACCTAAGAAAGGTGGGGCTTGGAGACTTTGTACAGATTCAAGAGCAATAAACAGGATCACAATCAGGTATAGATTCCCCATCCCTAGGATAGAAGATCTTATGGATTGTTTAGGGGGAGCAAAATATTTTAGTAAGATAGACCTAAAAAGTGGTTATCATCAAATCCACATCAAAGAGGAAGATGAATGGAAAACAACTTTCAAGACAAATGAGGGGTTGTATGAATGGCTAGTCATGCCATTTGGGTTAACAAATGCACCCAGTACATTCATGAGATTGATGAATGAGGTGTTACATGACTTCATAGGCAGGTTTGTAGTTGTGTACCTTGATGACATCTTAATTTTAGTCAAACCAAGGAAGAACACCTCCAACATTTGTAGATTGTCTTACAAAGATTGAATGATGAACAACTTACTATCAACCTAGAAAAATGTGATTTCCTTAAGCAAGAGCTGGTCTATTTGGGTTTTTTTGTTTCAGGGGGTGATTTGAAGATGGATCCAGATAAGGTAGAAGCCATAGTTAATTGGCTAGCCCCTAAGAATGCTAGTGATGTCAGGAGTTTTCATGGACTTGCTCAATTTTATAGGAAATTCATTAGAGGTTTCAGTGAAATATGTGCACCTATGTTAGAAACCATTAAGGGTGGTGTGAAAGTGAAATTTCAGTGGACAGAAGCAGCCAACAGAGGATTTGAATTGTTGAAACTCAGAGTTGCTACCCAACCAGTGTTGATTCTACCTAGTTTTGACAAATTGTTTACCTTAGAGTGTGATGCAAGTAATATTGCTATTGGTGTTGTTTTGAGTCAGGATAATAGACCTGTTGCATTTTTCAGTGAAAAGCTTAATGATGCTAAGAAGAAATATTCTTCATATGATCTTGAAATGTATGCTTTGGTTCAGGCACTTAGGAAATGGAGGCATTACCTTCTTCCTAAAGAATTTGTGGTTTACACTGACAACCAGGCACTTAGTTTTCTCAATTCACAGGATAAGCTTAGTCACAGACATGTTAAATGGGTAGAGTCTTTGCAAGCATATACCTTTACCTTGAAGCATAAGAAAGGACAGTGCAATAAAGTAGCTGATGCATTGAGTAGAAGGTTACTTACTATTCAAGAAATTCAGATTAGAAGTATTGGTATAGAATGTTTTAAGGATTTATATCCACATGATTCTAATTTTGCTGATATTTACAAGGTGTGTCAAGATTTTCAGAATACTTTTCATAGTGAGTATGCTGACTATACTTTGCAGAATGGATTATTGTTCAGGGGTGGACAGTTGTGTGTGCCAAAAGGTTCAATGAGGGAGAATCTAATACAGGAAAAGCACAATGGTTGCTTGAGTGGTCACTTTGGTCTTAATAAGACTTTGGAATTGGTTCAGAGGCACTATTTTTGGCCTAAGATGTAGGCAGATGTTAGGAAATATGTTGAGCAATGCATGGTATGTCAGAAAGCCAAGGGTACTAGCACGAATGCTAGTTTGTATCAGCCTCTTCCCATACCTTCTAGGCCTTGGGAATGCATCAGTATGGATTTTGTGGTAGGTTTGCCCAAAACAAAAATAGGATGTGATAGTATTTTTGTGGTTGTTGACAGATTCAGTAAAATGGCACATTTCATACCTTGCAAAACTTCTAATGATGCTAGTCACATTGCTTTTCTTTTCTTTAAGGAAGTTGTAAGAATTCATGGTTTGCCATCCAGCATTGTATCTGATAGAGATGCTAAGTTTTTGGGTCATTTTTGGAAAACTTTATTGAAGAAATTGGGTACTAACTTGTCTTTTGGATCAGCTTACCATCCATAGACAGATGGCCAAACAGAAGTGGTGAACAGAACATTGGGTAATCTATTCAGATGTCTTACCAAAGAATATGGGCAAAGTTGGGATCAACTCATCCATCAGGCAGAGTTTGCATACAATGACAGTGTAAACAGATCCACTGGTAAGAGCCCATTTCAGATTGTTTATGGAATGCATCCTAGAGGTGTTTTTGAGTTAAATGATGTAACTAATTTGCATCAAGTGAGTGGTACAGCAGAAGATATGGCACAGTCTATGAAAGAAATTCATGAGCAGGTACAGAAGTCCTTATAGGAAACTACTCAAAAAGTTAAGGAGAGAGTTGATGCTTCCAAAAGAGATGTCCAGTTTTCAGTGGGTGATTATGTGATGGTCCATCTCAACAAGTCATGGTTACAGAAAGGAGTGCCTACTAAGTTGCAAATGAGAAGAGTAGGACCATGCAAAATCTTGGCTAAATATGGCCATAATGCTTACAAAGTTGATTTGCCTAATGAAGTTTCTATGTCTCCTATTTTCAATGTTGTAGATTTGGTGCCATTCAAAGGGGAGCTACCATTAGATTCACAAAGAGTTTCAGATCTTTCTCATTCCCTTTCTGATCTTTCTCTCCCCTCTTCTTCTACTCCCATTCCTCGGCAGGTACTAGATTCAAGAATCATAAAAAAGACAAGACACCATACCTACTTGGAGCATCTCATCAAGTGGAAGGATAAACCAGCTTCTGAAGCCACATGGGTACTTGAAAGTGACTTTCTCAAAGCTGAAATTCCTCTTTCTTTACTGCCCAAAGGAGTCACATGACTTCTTTGTCCTTAAGGGAGTATGGTGCAGGAGCACCTGAGCACCTGAATGCTCAAATCCTAGCAGGTATAACATTTTATTGCAAACTAGGTATGTGTGTTTATTGTATGCTTATAGTAGGTTTAATAGGTTTCTTTTGTGGTGTAATAAGGTTTGGAACTCATTTTGTGAGTTTCCAAGATTTTTTTGGTTTTTTGCTCGTTAGGCTAAAAATTGTCAATTTTGGGTCCAAATGAGCATTTTTGAATTTTTGATGTTGTAAAGCATTGAAAGGAATTGGAGCATGTTTATTTAGTGTCTCTAAATGATGTTTAGTCATTGGTTTGAGTGCCAAGTCACCGGAAGTCAAAATGCAATTTTTGAGCAACAAAAAGTTGTCAAAAAGTTGTCAAAAGTTGTCAAAAAAGTGGTTTTTGGTGGTTTTGGTTAGTTCCAGCCTGTACCTGTCCATACAAGGGCTTCAATAAGTTGGCACATGTATAAAAACCATGTTCCAATCATTGTATGGGTTGTTCATTTTGGAAAATCAAGAAAAATACTTGTTTTGCTCTTGTTTTCTGTGAGTTTCTAACTAGTTTTCTGCACTTTTTAGAGTACAATCCGTACCATGGCTCCATGAGTCCGTACTGAACCTGTTTCTGATTGATGTGATCTCCTTTTATGTTTTAGTAGTGATCTTTGATCTTTTCTTGGGGTTTGGAACAAGTTTTGTTTGAAGTGCTTTTGAGAAAGGCATTGTTTTGTGGTTCCAATGGAAGACCATTCATGATCCAACTAATTTCTTCAAAGACTCTTCATCCATGGCTTTGAGGGAATTTTTTGGATCTATACATACTGTACCATACATCCATTTTCCTTTTCTAGCAATGCACAAGTGTTTGTAAGCCCATGACAAGTGTGTGAAGTGAGCAACTTGGCTTGGGTATTCTCAAATTTGTTTGAATGGTACTTTGCTGTTCATAGCACTGTACCTTGAAATGTTGAAGAAGAATAAAGTTGGAAAGAGTCAGCTTTTTAATTTACCATCCTTGTCTCTCTCATGACTTGGTTGGATGCAAGAGGCAAAGGTGAAAAACGGACTGCAAAACAGTGAGTCACTGTTTCATTGTTAGATCCTCATTGCCAACCTCTCTAAATAGATAGTATGGAATGATGTATTCCTCTTTCTTGCATCATGAAAATTTATTTGCAAGTGGTTTCAATGTTGAGATGACAAGTTACACAAGTTGATTGTAAAGGACCTAAATAAGGATCCTAAACAATGTGCTCTTTGTCACAGTCATATAATGTTGTCATACTTTGTGGCACCCTTTTGAATGTTCAAACTTACAAGCCTTTGGAGAGGTTATGTGCATTATTATATCATGCCATTAACACCTATTTGTAGGCCAGATACAGAGTGAAGGAGTAATAAAAACCAAGAAAGACAGTTGTATCAGTTTAATGCAGTCAAAGTGCAGTGTAGGCGGATGAAGGAATAATAGTCACAATAAAACTCTTTTCCTAATTGTATTGCAGGGTGTTACAACTTCTAAAAAGGAATTTTTGCTTCTATATTTGTTAAACCTTCATTGTATTTGCTTAACCAATGTTTGAAATGCATGTAAAACCTGGAAAAGCTGCTGTCCCAGTCATCTAGACTGTTATTTCTGTGTAAGGGCAGCAGTATGACACTTGTTTGATATAATGATAGTAGTCTAAGATAAGTTTTGAATATTTGGAAGAGTTTGGCATATGTTAAAGCAAGGTGTGAACATTTAACTTGGGTCTAACATCATGGAGGAAACCTTTAATTTGCAAACCCTCACCAAAACTCTTAAAAACCCTTGAAAAGTGCCTATTTTGTGGGACAACACTCAAACAGTCCGTATAGTACTTGCCATAGCAAAAATCCTTGAGATTTCAACATCAAATGACCACATCTCCAAGGGTTTGTCATGAAGTTTAGCAGGTTGAGTAGGGTGAACAAATTTCATTAAAAATTAGGGCTAATTCTAGTAGCCTTTTTGGAGCAAATTTGACCAATTCATGAAATCGGTAAGGAAGGGGAAGCAATTGGTTGTTTCAAATCATCAAAATTGATGAGTAGAGACCTAAGACACCCTACTACAATATCCAAAGCATTGTATTGAGCCATTTGATCAAATTGACCTTTTGCACCTAGAAAGTTGCTTTGAGTAACCCTACGTTCTTTGCATCCAATTGAGAAATTTCCATTCTTGAGAAGTGAAGGATAGTCATCATACCTTGCAAACCTGTCCAGATGCTCAATCAATAGATTAATATGATTGAAATCCTTAAAGGAGCAAATAAGATTAGGTAAACCATGGTTCTCCAACAGTTGCCCATTCCGGGAAGAGAGGAGATTCAGCCAGTTGGACAACCAAACTTGTTCATTTTTGGTGACACTCAAGAGGACCTCATTTCAGACTTGAATGCCTTAGCATGGAAGGTAAGGAGGAGTGATGTCCAATACAATAGGGTGCAAGCAGTGTTGAATAGAGAGGAGGAGATAGGAGAAAGGTTTAGAAGAATCCCATTTGTGCCTAGGGATTGATTTGGGAAAAACATTGAGAACAAAAGCCCACTAACCTCAAAGAAGACTAAACTTCTATCATCCCTCCTCATCATGTTTGAATTCCTTAACCTAACAGGTTTAGGATTTAGGGTTTATGCTACTGACCTATCTGTTTTCCAATAAGGTCGATGTTGTGTCTCTTTCTAAGGTTGTTGGCAAAAGTTGTGTGTCTATCCAAGAGAAGAGATACATGATTCTTGCCAGACTAGAGAAGAGAAGTGATACCTACATAGTGTAAGTGCAGAAGGTGAAGAGGAGCTTAAGCAGATCTGCATTGGCATTGAGTGCTATTACCAGATCATTGTAATACTTTTTGATCTCTAACTACTTCAACAGTTGGAAAATCCCTTAACAGGGTAGCGTTAACCGGCTTGTTTTAAATCCTTTAACAGGGTGACTCAAAACCATTGAGTTCTTGAAATCCTCTAGCAAGGTAACCTTTAACAGGGTTTAACCCTTAACCGGGTATTCTAGCCATCCCTTAACTGGGTGATCCCTAATAGGATCGGTTCCTAATAGAACCTATTGTGTCAGTGTTTAATCGGACATGGCTCCTAATAGAGCGGACTTCTAAAGAGTTCAAAAACAAGCTTGTGGGTATTCATCCCCACCATGGTTTTTCCCAGTTGAGTTTCCACGTGAAAAATATGTGTGTCATGTGTGATGTCTTCTTCATGTGATGCTATGTTGTTTTCTGTCAAGTGGTGAATCATGTTGATCTAGTTGTTTATATGTATATCTTTGATGGTAGATTACTTGTTCATGCATTAGGGTGAAATGGAAATGAAGTGTTGGATTGTATGAGAAGATAAGTGTCAACCAGTTTATGCTTGTCTCAGTTATTCTGGGTTTTTCCGGTTGTACTCTGTTTAAGGACCAGTGTTACTATTTGTCCGTCAATGCATAGTGTCTACTGACAAACCGGTTTAAGTGTGTGTTTTTGTCTGCACTGATTCACCGCCCCCTCTCAGTACCGGTTTGGTACTATTCATTCATCATTGAGTTATCAATCACCACCTGATCTCTTATAATCTTCTCTATACTTGCAATTAGAAGTATAATGTCCAATTCTACCACAAGAAAAGCATTTTAGAGGTAACTTACCTTTATATTTACCATTGCCTCATGCAATCATCTCACAAAATTTTCTTTCGCTTCATCTAGGTCTCCATTGCATTTTGGATCATCAAACCTTGAAACATTAAATGTTGTTTCTCTGTTTTTTCTTTTCTCTTCCTCCATTTTTGAATCTCATAGGCTGCTAAGGTACCAATAAGCTAATCAATAGTATATTTGCTCAAATCATTACTCTCCTATATAGAATATCTTTGTGGCTTGTAGGATTTAGGAAAATTCAACAAGATCTTATGCACAACATCACATTTGTAATGCCCATCAAAATGCCCTAGAGAAATAATCCAAAATCTACTAACAAATAGAGATATATTTTTTTAAAAATAATTCAATACTTCTATGTTATCACTAACATACATTAATGCAACATTAACTATTTACAAGATCATATTAAACCAACATGAACATAACCATAGATCCATATTACATAAGAAAAATAATTCAATTAACTCATCAACACATCTCCAAGTAAAATCTTACAAACATAACCATTCCCTAGGGTATCTCAACATCACTACTTGACATCATTCTAACATATCACTCATTCATCTAGAACATCATATTATATCATTCAACTAATCATTTACTTTTCATGCAACTAGGATAAACATAATACATATGCATAAATCTTCCACATTATATTTCTAGGGTTCATTTTGAAACATTAACCAAACGTTCCTAATATTCCTACTCCCATTTATCAAAAAACATCATAGATATATTTAAACATCTCATCTAGATAACTCCTATTTACCTAGATAAGATTCAAGACAACCATTACTATCCTTTCTATCTTTCATTCCATAGGATTACACATCATAATTCCATTTCACGAATTCAAATGCAAAACAAATACATATAAGCTAGCTCATTTCTTTTTCCACATAGAACTCATCAAACTCATATTACAAGATGAATATCTAATACATGAAAGATTGATCAATGAACACTTATCCTAATCCACTACATCATGTCCTATTTAAATTTCATTTACAATTACATGAAGATACATAATTAAAAGATACATAATCTCTTTGAAATATATAAATCATCATGATACAATGCTTCCTCATTCCAAGTACATAGAAATCAGCTCCAAGAGAATATCCACATAATGAAGAATCCAAGAATCCAATCCATGCACACTGGCATCCAAGAAGAACATCCTAGTGGAAGAAGGCATTCAACCACCCAACCATGTGGAACCAAATAGGAACCACACCCCCCATGCTAGGAGATGACATGGGGTTCCAAATCACACTCGAGACCTAGGCTGACACCTAATAGCCAAGGGACTCAACATGACAACCACAATAATGAATCACATCACAACACAAAGCTAAGGATAATCCAATCATAAACATTAGACCTCCAGAGGGTTCACAACAAATCAACCCTTAAGGAACTAGGACTTACATGTAGGGAAGAGTGTCATCACATGTTATCAAAGGATATCTTAGAACTCAGTCCCGACATCTATGATACACATGCGGAACCATCTCAACCTTTGAGGAAATCAAGGGAGTTCGGTCTATCCAGTTACCAGATTTGCCACCTCACTTTGGCTACACTAGAAATCCAACCATGAGATGGAAAACACATCCATAATTCTTATCTTATTAAGATGAGTTACTACTACCCAACCCACCTATGATTAATTTATTATGTTGTCACTTGATCATTATAAATAACCTCCAATGAGCTATCCATATGGTCTAGACCCGAGCTCCACAACACAAGGAATCTTAGCAGTCCATTCTGTCATGCCCAAACTTTTGGGCAAAAAACACAACAACAATATTTTTTTTGAACACTTAATTACTTGCAACATATGCTTAATTAGATGTGACAACTTAACATGTTATTCCAAATGAAATCTTAATTGATATTAAAATGGGATTCTAAAGTGAGCGATGAATTAAAATTTAACTAGAAGTCTTAGGCTACCATTTTAACTCCTAAGTGACAGGATTAGATTTTTTGCTTACGTAATCATTATGATAACTCCTATTATCGAAACATAATAAATTAATTTTATAAGGGCAATATCCTTTTTGATATTAAATAAATTCACTCATATGCCCCTTCAATTTTAGTTACATTTTATAATATTTAAATAGCCTGATTTCTACTAAATTGACATTAATACAATTTCTTGAATCAATATCAATTATTTATCTAATATCAAGTTTCTCCAAACATTGATATTATAATCTCTTCATTTATAACTTAATTAATTCTTAAATCTATTAATTCAATATTAACATGGTTTCATTGTATCAATATTAAATAACTGAGCAAATAAAATTAAAGCGCCAAACGTTATTATAATAATTAAATTATTTAATAAAAGGTTCCACTTGGGTTAAATAAGTACCAAGCCCATAATTTATTTTAGAAAAGTATATTATTCCACTACCACACCCTCTCACTAAATCAATAATAATCATTCGAAAACCTTCATTAAATTATTCCAACTAATGTATCCCATTAGAATTCCCAAAATGTATTTATATAACTTAAATAAACCTAGGATCCATTAAATCAATATTATTTCAAACTCAGTGTATTAACATTAATTAATAGAGTGAATAAAAATAAATCTTTTGAATTTGACTAATAAAGTTAACAAAAATAAAAAAAATATTTACCTATTAAATTCATTTCATGTTATAGTCAAATTTAATCCCCCTTTAGATATTAGATTTCAACCTTTTAATATTAGGCCAATATTAACCTTATAGGTTAAAATAAACATTTTATTTTTTATTTTATTTTATAGATTCCAATATTAAAATTGACAAAAGAAATTTAACTTAAACGTTAATATATATATGTGTATATATGATCATTGGCATATGAATGTATATATATACACATCAATGTATTTACCTATAATATAGGTTTTATTTTAAAATAGTATCCCAACAATAATTGGAGAAATAATCTTTCTAACATTTAGCATTTCAAAATTTGAAATGGTATTCCCCCTCTTTTTATTTATGATATTATTATATTCTTTTTACAACCCTATCTAGGGTTTGTTTTTGATATTAAAGAGTAGCCAAAATGCAAGGGGGCTGACCCATAGGAACATTAAGAAGATCAATGGCAAGACCACTGACCGCATATAAACAGCAGAGTTACAACCTTTTGCCTCTATCAAAAACAACTATCATTCTACGAGAGTTTATCAGAATTAAAGTAGTAATAAGCAGAGTTTTAGATATTTGCCACGCAGGGTAATAAACATGAAAACTTAAACAAAAGCATAGGCTAAACCTATCTGCCCATAGGCTACTAACCAAAACAAAAAATAGAGTTTTAGATATTTGCCACGCAGGGCAATAAACATGGAAACTTAAACAAAAGCATAGGCTAAACCTATCCACCCATAGGGTTTGTTTTATTCTTATAACTTAACCCTTATTTTCATTCTTTTCAACAACTAACCCTAACCCAAAATTGGGTTAGGGCTTCTTTTCTTCTAACATAATTTTCTTTTGTTTGCAATGTGTGTGTGTGCAGGTGTGGATGGTGGTGGAGGAGGCCAAAGGTAGTTGAGGGGGCGGCCATGGATGAACACAAAGGGCCAAAGGGATAGACGCAGAGGGGCCGAAGTATATATTAACAACGACTGAGTTATTTGTCGTGGGAGAGCTGAGGTTGGGCGGCCGCGGCGCCCACCAATGGGACGCCCCACTAGGTGGGTCACGACCCACACAGCGGCCTTGGCCATTATGTGGGTCGTGGCCCACTGTGGGGGTCGTAGACCACCCAGTGGCCGCAGCCCGTGGGGCTTCCAAACCTCCAATACTGCCCCCAAATTTTTTTTCTCAAGCAAATTTTTTTTGCTATTTTTTTATTTATTTACATTTTTAAAATATAGAACTTAAATGTATACATATTTGAATATATATGTATATACTCTGTTAAAAGGATTTCTTTTCGATATGCATAAAAATATGTTTTAATATATATATGCACGAGTTTTTTTTTTAACAACAAACTGTTCTCAGGATTAAACATGACATGATCAGAATACTTAAAATAAATAAACATTTCCTTTATTTCTAGATTTCTCATAGTTTATTAAATTTATGCATTTTAACTTTAATGCAGAAAATGTGTTATTTATTTTGTTTTAGAATAAATACAACAGTTTAGAGGTAGGTTTTAAAACATTAGGCATATTCAATACAATATATATATATATATATATATATATATATATATTCTTGCTTTAAATCTATTTCTTTTCATATCTTAAAAAAAAAAATAGAATATAATAGATTTTGTTTTCTTTTAAAAACATATAGTTCCCTTTTTTCTTTAAATTAACTATAACTAGATTTACCATATTTCCTACTTTTTCTCTACACATGCATTTTTAGAATAGGAAAAAATATGACAGTGATATTTTTATTAACAGCTGCAACTAACTATTTAAAAAAAAATCTATTTAATCCATAAATAATAAGATGTGATGCAATATTAATATTCACTCTAAATATCTATTTATTTTTCCTTTGTGTATTGAACTTAAGCAAATATCCCTCTTTGAAAACTTTGTGGCAGCTCTCTCTTCCTCACATCCTGTGGGGGATTTGGAAAGAAAGGAACAACCACATCTTTAGGGATACTTCTCTCCCCCAGGCTGTTGTTTTTCAAAAAATTAAAAGGGATATAGTGGAGAACCTCAAGCTCATTGGAGAACCTTACACTCCCGTCAATTGCCTGGAAGCTCACATCCTCAACTCCTGGAACCTGAAGAGTGCTATTAGGATTGATACTAAACAAAGTAAGAGACTTGAAGCTAAATGGTACTCTCCCCCTCTTGGATGGTTCAAAATCAATTTTGATGGTGTTGCTAAAGGCAATCCTAGACCAGTGGGATGTGGTGCAATTATCAAAGATGAAAATGGCATTTGTAAGGAAATTGTTGTTGTTCCTATAGTTTGCCAAACTAACCACATGGCGGAAGCTATGGCTGCTCTCCAAGGCATCCTTCTAGCTAAAAGGTGGAACTGTCCTTACCTTTGGATCAAGGGGGACTCTAATAATATCATTAACTACCTTAAAGGAATTACTAGGCCCTCATAGACTATCAACAATATCATTAAGGCTACTAGGGATCTTATTAAAAGCTTTAATTGTTTTATCTCTCACATTTATTGGGAACCAAATGGCCCTACTGATTGGGTAGCTAACATGGCGGTCACTCATGACAACATGATACCTGGAAGGGTGAAGAGGATCTTCTTAATGATGCCAAATCGATCATTTTCATGGATCGATATAACTGCACCTCAAAGATTTTAAATGGATTATATAATGATTAATAACATGACTTGGAGGGCTAATATTAATTATTATTGTGTCAGTACCAATAATGATAAGACAAATGCCACCTTGTCCCACACTTTCTGGGTTTTTGGGGTTGCTTCTAGAGATTTCTTTCCATTAGCTATCTGCAACTCTTGATTTTCTAGTTTGAGCTGTGAAACCATGGGATGTAACAGGCGTCACTATGAGCCCAGTAGTTGTAAGGAATGGAAATAAAAGGAGGAAATATGGAGTATCTTGTAGAAGGTGGGCTAACGAAGTACATGGAAAGACTCCATGGGAGGGAAGCTAAATCACTAATTTTTTCACCAAAAACTGGAGGAAGGGCACCCTAAAAATGGGAGATCAAGCTATCACCATTGATGAAGACCTCATTGCTCAAGTGACAGGTCTCTAGAGGGAGGGAAGTAATTTCTACAGGGACAGAAATCTTAACAAGGAGGCCATCGAGCGATACCCTGAAACTACTAAGGAGAAGAAGCGCCTGGTTAAGCTTAGTAAGACCTACTACCCTCCCAGGGATTTTGCTAAGCCTTGGAGGGAGGTTCTATTTGCAATCATGCACTACATCACTCTGGATGGCAGATTTACCAAAGTCTATTGCTACCATTTCATGCTGCTCAACCACTTCAGATATGAAGACAAAGTTAACATATCCTATTTCCTGATTTTCCCAATGAATGCTACTATCAAAGCCCACAGAGAGAACCCTAAGGGAGACACTGCTATGCACCAAGGTCTAATGGTTCTAATCTATGATCAAATTAAAGGTAATCAAATCGCTCGCCCCCAGCTTTCTGTCTCTGATTTTGAGGAGGAAGGGTCGGACTTTGATTTTTTGGTGGGTGAGGATTTTGCCGGTGATTCGAAAAGTGAGACTGAGGATAGTTTGGAGGACTCCAAGGTTGAATTGGGTAAGAAAAGAAAATAGGAGAGTAGTAAGCCTTCCTCTTCTAAGGGCAAGAAAAAAAGAAAAGAAAAGGTCTTCTAGATTCACTCTTCCTCCTCTTGGGAGGTCTCTAAGGACTTTGAAAAGGATGACTCTCTGTCCCCTTGGAAGAAGAAACCTAAATCTTCTTTTCAGAAAAGGAAAAAGAAGAAAAGGTAGGGCAATTCTGAGCCAGAGATGGAGGACAAAGAGTAGATCAAGGATTCTGATGCAGACCAAAAAGTTGAGGAGGAGATTAGGGGGATGGTTTCAACCAGACTGTTTGTGGTGATGCCAAACAGATTACGGGTGGAGAAGACCCCAAAATTGATCAGGCCCAAGGTTGGTGAAAAAATCCCCCCTTCTAACCCTTCTATTGAGGGTTTGAAGGGGTTTGTGGACACCGTTGACTGGCTCATAAACAGTCACAAGAAATCTATGGAGGAAAACAAGAAACTAAGTCATAGGATTCAAATTCTGGAGACTATTAGAATCAGTGAAGGTAAATCGATGGCTGAATATGTTGAGGATTTGGGAAAGACAATTGCCAAAGCTGAAGAGATTAGGGACGTCTTCAATCCAAGGTTTGAGCAAGTGGAGAAGTCCCTGGAGGAAATTAAAAAACAATGATGTTAGAGACCAGAGAATGGTGGATGCTAAAAACAGACTCAACAAAATTGATACCTATCTCAGAAGCATTGCTGAACAAAGTTATCATTCTTAAGGCCTCGACTAAAAACATCAAAATCCTGATCAGTAAGATGGAGAATGAGAAGGGATCCCTGGAGTAGGAACCTGACATGGAGGGCATGGAAGGTGTACAAGGACCAAGAACGAGGACCAAAGGCAAGAAGAGGGAGAAAACGTCAAACAAGGAAATCGAAGAGCTCAAAGTTGCTTCGGTGAATTATGACCTATTGGTCATCAAGGTTGTTGAACTTTAAAAGTCTCTGTAGGTGTTGCAAGCTGTCTAGGTCTTTATTTCTACTTTTTTCTGCTTTGTTGTTCCTTGTTTTTTGCTGTCTGTTCGGGTTGCTGGCTTTCTTGCCAGACTTTTGTATATTGTCTTTATGCTGGTCTAGTTGATCTTTGCTGATCTATCTTTTGATATTTTTGTAAAAGGTTTTGGGTCCTTAAAACCTATTTTTCTAATTAATCAGAACTTAAGCAAATATATCCTTTTTATTACAAGTGACTACTCTACTAACATTTAGATTTGCTTTCCTTTTTCATTAGCAATAAGAACAAACTATAAATTTCATGCTTAATTTTTTTCTAGAAACATATCATTAAAGAAATACTTCAACAATGCATTCTTCACTTTGCAAGGATATATACTTCAAATAAAAAAAAAATCTTTATTACACGGTAAACTAATCCAATAGTTAAACATTTAAAACACCATAGTTTCTTTTACTAAAAATAGGGAATAACTAAATCAAGCCTCTCATTTCTACTAAATGAGGGCTTATCAAATACATCTTTTTTCTTTTCTACAACGAAATACAATATGGACTAGGATCGTTCCAAGCTTCCTTTCCAATCTCATCCCAAGCAAACTTGCAAATAAAAGTTGTAGGTGGTGACCATGGAGGCTCACCTCCCAACCTAGGCTTACAAGAAGCCACCCCTGAGCTAGGAGAACCAAGGCTAAATGGGAGACACACAATCAATACACATACAAGAAAGAGAACTCACAACATTAACACTCCCAACCCAAGTATAAATAACATCACTTATGTGACTTTTCAAGTGGGGTGAAGGTGGACCAAACACCTAGAGGAGAATCTGCAAAAATAAAAGAACATAATTCCATTGCAAGGCTACCAAGAAGCACATCCACAAGTTCCAAACTTGTCCCAACAATTCCTTATGTCCCCCAAGGCATACAAGCCAACAAACTCCCCTTATGACCCCCATTGCATAAAAGAATACTATGCAACAAGGGTCCCATAATCTCTTGTGATTCACTCTCTTCCAAAGAGAGCCTCAACACTCATAGGTTGTCAAACAATCCTTCACCCCAAGGTCATTCTACCCTCCCAAGGGTGAGTTTGGCCTTGACAACTCCCAAAACAATAACTTAAAACCTCAATAACACAAACACATAGGGAAGAACTCGACATCTTCTTAAACATGCTAAGAAATCAACAATGGAAAACAACTACAACAAACAATCTTTTCAAATACAAAGCAACATACATGAGATAGTAAACCAACCCACCTTAAATCTACCAAAAGGATGAATAGAAGTTGTAGGAGAGCTGGCCAATCCACTAACTTTTCCTTCACAATACTTGGCTAAAAACTTCCCAATCCAAGACCAACTTCTCAAGAAAATCTATGTCTCCAGAAATGGAGAGTGGGTGATCAAACTTCTCTCTCCCAAATCATTCCCTAAGAAGACACTCCTCACTCTTTCCAATCCTCTTGGGAAGGGCGAGGGATGTTCATAGGTTGGTCTTCCCAACACATTACAAGCTCTCTAGCCAAGGCACCTCAAAAAGGTAAAAGGAATGGGGAAGAGCAATGCCACTCGTGAGGAGGGTTGTCTAACCTAGGTAGGATCCTCAAAAGTTGAAATTTGGCCAACTTGGAAAACTCAACTTTTGGGGTGACTAAATAGTCCCTAGGGAGTGGACACATGGCTATATTTGGCCTTCATCCATAGGTACATCATATGGTCCACTAAAAATACCCCTAACTTGACCCTAGGAGTTAGTTTAACCCTCTAAAAACTCACCCAAAGTTTACCTATGAGTCAACCTTGACTTGACCTTTCTAATGGCTCCCTATCCAAGACTTTCTTGGGACCATACTAGGATAACCGAAAAAATGCATTGGTAAAAAAAATTCCTTCCAAGGGACATGTCATTTCCAACTCACTTTACAACACGTGTCAAGTGACACCACAAAAATTACACATCACTAAAATACACATATCAATGTCCCTTTTTTTTGGAATTAATAAATTAAACAATTTTCAAATTAATCACACATCCAAGCATAAACATTTACAAACGAGGTGTTGTCTCTCCAAATAGACAACCCTAGGATTCACAAACACACATAGGTTTAGGCTTGATTCTCCGAATAGTTTCCATGGTCACATGGATTAGTTTTCCTACACATCTCACTTTGCACATTAGTAACCCCAAATAATCACATTTAATATCAACATATGAAAAGAATACAATTCAGACACTTTGCATAGAATTTCAATCATAACGATCAATTTATCATTTATCCAATAAAATCCACATAAATCAATTTAATCAAAAGGCATCCTCATAATCCTCATGAAACTCAATCATTAATACGACACACATCCATGTTTTTCTAATATCATAATGAAGTACTACAAATTTTGAGATAGCTGACATACATCATATCCAGATTATCAAATCAGTGGATCATATAGGATCTAAATCCATAACACATCAAAATTTGCACCGCAAGGTAAAATGATTCCATAACCTGGTTCAATTATTTTTCCCACTAATCTATAGGTATAACATAGCCCATCCTATTGAATTATAGCATGTATTAATATGGTCAACCATGGTCAACTAAGTTAACTAGAGCCTGATCGAGGAGGGGCTCTACACATTCCTCATGACCTCAGTAGACTCATGGAATCCCACTCTCCCTAACCATGCTCCTAGGCTTTAGGGTAAAACATACATCCAAATAACATAATACAACATCATGAAGGCTTACAAATGATATAGAAACAATCATAACCATAATAAAGCACATTTGGCCATACACATGGAAGAGAACCTTCACCAAATGAACACACAAGAGAAAGCCAATCATGAATGCAATCCAAAAGTGAGACCAAATCCATATCAAATCCTCTATAGTGAGGCATAACACATCCTACTGGAGTCATACAATGAATCCCTCAATATTGAGGTATTCTCCCTCTCGCCGAAGCAACACATCGAATATGAAACACCTCAATGGTAAGGCATGAATCCTCTTACTAGAGCACAATAAAAATCATGAATGATCAAAATAAATCAAAGAAAAATCTGAAAATGTCATCACAATTTGCACATACCTCTGGAGAAATCACAAACCCAAAAAGACATTAAATGGGGCTCGAAACTGACTTTTTAGGAACTCGAGAGCAGTCTAGAGCTCTTAGAATGCAGTTCAACACCCCTGAAATGTAGTGCAATGTTTTTGGTATGTGCAATGGCATATTTGGTATGTACCACAATGTTCTGGGACCATATGATAGCATTTTGGGTGCATTTGGCAAAGTTTTGGGTGGTTTACTCAATTTCTCAGTTTCAGGACTTCAGCTCTCTTGGCACATTCTCCAACACCCTTGGGATGCATAATGGAATTCTTGGGTCATATGGTAGCTCCCCTAGTCCATATGGTGGCACCCTTGGTAGTTCCTATAGCATTTTAGGGAAAGAAGCCAAAAATCATGCAAACAAGACTCATCTGGTTAGGGCACTTGTCCGGATCTACAAAGGGGTCAAAAAATACCCTCAAAAGCAACTTAGTAGGTCTAGATATTTCAAAACAAATAAATAGGGAGTACAAAATTACAAGGTTGCAAAATTAGGCAAAGAAACTACATAAAGAACCTTCTCCCATAGTGCCTAAACTAACACCTAGAAAGCATAACCAAAAGGGAGAGATAGGATATCACTGCAATCAACATAAAGACACCATTTCAAGGCTCACAAGATCCCATTACAACCTTTACATTCCCTTATAAGGGTCAGCACTTCAAAATGTGTAGTCACAATGAATTTTGAGAACTCCTGACAATAACAGGGAGAAAAGATCACCAATTCTGACTCTAGAACAAAGGAGATTCAAGAATACAACTCAAGGATAAATCCATAAGCCAAAAAACAACACAAAAGTTCAAGGAAATGGAATTGTAGACATTCAGAGAAAACAAAGAACATATTTCTGGCAAGCTTAATAAATCTACAAATTCCCTTTCCCAAATTCTTTTTCAAAATCAATCAATTTTCTCAATTCCCAAATCCAGTTTTCCAAAATGAATCCAAATAAAATCCAACAAGCATTTTTGCAGTCACAGAGAATATACTGCATTTCGAGAAATCAAAATTCAAAGGCAGGATAAACCAATTTGCAATTGCAATCCAATGAAGGTTGAAAATCTGAAGAAGAGTAATCCACAACAAATCCAAATCTCCAATCGAATCCTCAATCCAAATCCAAATCGAAAACCAATTTCCAGAAATCTGTCGGATAATTAACCCGACAACATTTGTAGAATGCAATTTAAATAAGAATTAAAGTCAAACTATAGTGCAAAACCAACCAATCAGAAAATTCCAAAGAATAATATATTTTACCTAACTTGTATAGTTTCGAGAAATACATATTTTCCAATATTATTCATTATACAATTTAAAATCAACCAATCACACACAAGTGTAGGTAAACTATACAATATATTTGATTACCGATAAATAATAGTTGTATAAACACATTAAATAATAATCCATTATCCAATAAAAATAAAATAAAGGAAATTAAATGAATAAAACCATATAAATAGGATTTCACAATAAAACATAAAATCAAATCATTAATAACCATTAAATAAATTAATAGAATCAATAAATCAACTCAATTAATAAATTATGAAATAAAATAGAGCGACAATAACTAATTAAATAAATCATTCAACAATAAATCAACATAAATTAAAAATAAATCAATAATACATAAATCATTAAATAAATATTAAATAAATCATTAAACAATATATTAAAATAAATCAATAATAAATCAATTCAATTCAATTCAATTCAATTGATTAAATACAATTTTCACAATAAATAATCATCCATTAATAAAATAATCAAATAAATAACCAATAATAGCATAAAGAGATTTGCCAGGAAGCCATCGATTACTTCACTAATCTCTTATCAGTTGATGACCCTCTTAATGCTTTGGCCCAAGATGAGATCTTGCAGGAAGTTCTGAACATTGTCTCTTAGGATATGAACATGGAGCTAACCAGAATCCCCACTCACAATGAAGTTCGCAATGCGGTCTTCTCCTTTGAAGGTAACAAAGTCCCTGGCCCTGATGGCTTCCCTCTGTTCTTCTTTCAAAACTTTTGGTAGATCTTAGGCTCTGATGTGGTCATCATTGCGCAAGAGTTTTTTGGGTCCCTCTCTCTTCTGAAGGAGCTGAATGCCACCTTCTTTGTCCTCATTCCCAAGAAACTTGATGCTCGTTCTTTTCAGGATTTTAGACCTATTAGTCTATGCAATTATATCTATAAAATTTTCACCAAGATCCTGGTGCTCAGGATTAAGAAATACCCCCCCTCTTTAATTTCAAAACACTAGAATGGGTTTGTTCCTGGGAGGCAGATTTTGGATTCTGTAATTGTGGTGCATGAGAACATTCACTCCTTATCTCTCAATAAAAAACCTTCTTTTTTTTTTTTTTTCCTGAAATCAGATCTGTTGAAAGCTTTTGATAGAGTCAATTAGAGTTTTCTTCTCAGAATCCTTAGGGTGTTTGAATTTGGAGATAACTTCATCTATATTATTGAACAATGTGTGTCCACTCCCAAATTTTGAGTCTTGATCAATGGTGCTGCCTCTATTTTCTTCTTTGTGTCTAGGGCATTAGACAAGGGGATCCTTTATCTCCTTTCCTTTTCATTCTGATGAGTGAAGCTCTCAATAAAATTATCCAAAGGGAAGTTAGAAAAGGTAATATTTTGGGCTTACAACCCTCTTCTCAGGCCTCTACCTGTTCACACCAACAATTCATGGATGATACTTTGTTGATGGGGGAAAGTTCGGTTAAAGAAACTACAAATTTAAAAAAGACTCTAGATACTTATGAGCAAGGCACTGGGCAAAAAAATATCCTGGCTAAAAGTTCCCATTTTTTCTTTAACACCCCGGAGCACAGGAAAATATAGATTGCCATGATTCTGGGGTGTAAAGCTGGGGTTTTGTCCGACTCTTATTTAGGTCTTCCCCTCTGCCATGGTTTGGCCCCAGATTCCTTTTGGGCAAATCTTATTGATAGATTCCAAAATAAGATGGTTGGGTGGAAAGGTGCTTTTTAAAGCCAGGCTGGTAAGATCCAACTACTCAAAGCTACACTATAGAGCCTCCTGGTGTATGTTATGAGTTTATTCAAAATTCCCATCAAAATTGTTGATAGACTGGAAAAAGTTCAAAAAACAAATTTGTGGACAAGGACTGAAGTTAAGAATATGTTGCATCTTGTGGCTTGGAAACAAGTTTGCCTTCCCAAGTCCATGGGGGGCCTGGACATTAGAAATCTAAGAGATTTCAATAAATCCTTGATGGCCAAGCGAGTTTGGAGATGTCTTAAAGGGAATAATGAATGGATTGACATTTTCAAACATAAATACCACATCCATGGTATCCAAAACACGCTAGAATCTTATGACCTTCCCAACTCTGTCTTTGATTTATGGAGCAATTTCTCTAGTTCCACCAATATTATCTTGCATGGTTGTAGATGGGTGCTGGGGAAAGGAACTAAAATCAGATTTTGGGATGACTGGTGGATTTGTGATGGCCCCCTTTCGGATTTTGTTTGGGCTCCTCCTTTCAAAGAATTATGTCTAAGAAAAATTGGCTCATGGGTGGCTGATTATATTAGAGATGGAGCCTGGTTAGATCTCAAATATGTGGATGATGCTTTGTTACCTTTGCAACCCTCGTTAAACTGTATTCATATCCCTCGCTCTCATGTGGAGGATGAAGTGTTCTGGAATTTCTCATCTTTAGCGAAATTCAAGGTTGTTGATGCCTACAAGTTCATCTCCAGAAATTTCTCTCCTTCCCCCTTCTGGGTTGGTATCTGGAATAAGCTTTTAACTCGGAAAATTAACATCTTTTTTTGGCTTTTCATGCAAGGTAATATTTCTACCATTGACAACCTTTGCAAAAGAGGTCTTCCTATTACTAATAGATGCTTCCTATGCAAAGAAGCGGATGAAAATGTTGGTCATCTGTTGCTGCACTACTCTTTTTCCATGGATATTTGGAATTTCTTCTTTGATATCTGAAATACTAATTGGGTCTTCCCTGATTTTGTTCAAAGGCTATGGTTTGAATGGAAGTGCCCCTTCGACAATTAGGCTTTGGGAGTCCTCTGGAATATGTCTCTTCCCCATATTGCTTGGGGTATTTGGAAAGAAAGAAACAATAGAGTTTTTAGAGATTTGGAATCTCCTGCGCTTGTTGTGGCTATTAGAATTACAAATTCCATAAAGGAGAATTTTCTTCACTCCTGCCCTAGTAGAAGGAATGACCATCCCCTCCCTACTCTCCAGGAGGAGTGGGATACTATCAAATGGTGGAAAATTGGTTGGAATATCTCCATTCCTGTGCACAAAATTAAACAATGCAAACATAATGTTCTATGACATTCCCCCTTATGGGATGGATCAAAATCAATGTGGATGAGGTGGCTAAAGGAAATCTTGGGCCGACTGGGTGTGAGGGAGTGGCTAGGAATCATATGGGTCTGCTAGTTTCTGCAGTGGTACTCCCTTTGGGCACCTAGTCCAACCATTTTGTGGAGGCCATCGCTGCCCATTTAGGGTTACACATGGCTAAAAGGGAAGGATTTAGAAAGGTCTGGCTAGAATCTGACTCACTTAACATTATCAATTGTTTGATGGGTGTATAGATCCTAGCTGGACTATTTCCAACTTGATCAAAGATTGTTGTGATATGATTAAAGAGTTGGATGAATTCAAAATCTCTCACATTTTTTGAGAAGGCAATAAAGTGGCAGATTTATTGGCCAATATGGCGGTGGGCTACGTGGAGGCAAAATGGTGGAGCAATCGGGACTCTTTCCCAAAAGACTTGTGTGACCTGGCATATGATGATACCATCCACTTGTGGTAATTAATGAAGAACAATGATTTGATTAAGTTGTTGGGGAAATGGTTTCCTTTCAATTTCCCTATTCAAAGATCTAGAAACTTCCCTTGTGCCTAGATTTTTTATCTTCTTGTGTGGCCCATGTCCTGCTTCTATTTGGACACTTGTCTGGTGTGGCCCATTTCTTGCTTCTGTTTGGTGACCCAAACCATTATGGGTGTGGACAAGAATAGGCAAGAACAAAACCCACTTTTGATAAATGGAAGAAAAATAAGGAGGTGTGGCAGGAAATCGTTGATGGGGGGATGGTTCCCGTCTTGAATAGACTCTATGGCCCTTCTCCTCTTCTCATGGAAACATTTATCAATGGGTGGAAGAAAGGGGTTTTGAGGGCTTATGGTGCTGAATTTTAGGTGGATGAAACCCTGGTAGCTATGGTTACAGGTTTGGTTATGAATGGCAGAAGGTTTTACAGAGACAAAAAAACAAGGGAGGAAGACATGGTGAATTTTTTTGATAAAGATAAGGAGCGTTCAAGAGTTAATAAAATGGTTGATGGTGGTTACAATAAAAATGATCTAATGGCTCCCTGGGTGGATATGGCCGAATTCATCATGAGGTACATTACGCTTGATGGCAGATATGCAAGTATCTTTTTTTATCATTTTACCATATTGAATCACTTTAGGCATGGCAAAGCTATTTCGATTCCATTCTATCTAGTTTCTTCTTTGGAAAATAGTCTTGAAAAACATGCTGAGAATCCGAATAATTGGGTCCTCCACGAATGGCTTAATTTGCTCATTATGGAGTATGCCAAAGCCCATGAAGTTGTGCCCTCTCACTCTGAGAAAGGCCAAATCCCTAATATTGATGTTCAAGATGTCTTTGATACGGATATGGAGATGGAGGATAGTGGGAGTGCCAAACCTCTTGTTGACCCTGATTATAAGCCAGTTGAAGAGGGTGAGATTTTGGTCATTCATGGAACCCATAGCAGCAAGAACCCCCCCAGATGGGTTGCAAGTAAATATAAATCTACTAGCAAGATGGTTTCTAAAACTGAGCCTTATTCCAAAAAGAAGAAGTTGGTTGCTAAAGACTATGGTCCCAAGACCTTGGACCAGGAAATCAAATTGGACATTACTCTTCATTTCATGAAGGAGAACCATGGGACTCTGCCTAAAGATGTGGATAGTGGATTACAGAAGGAAAGTACTCTAATGAATCTGGTGATGGAAGCGACTAGAAGCTAGGAGAACTATTAGAAGTGGGTGGGGAAGGAGATTGATACCCTCAAAGAGGGGATTAAGGAGATAATTGATATCTTCACTTATTTGCCTAAGCCTAACAAAATAGAGAAGCTCATGATCATGACCTAGAAGCTTTCCCATGATGGGGAGGTTATGAAATGTAATCATGAGCAAATAATTGAGAAGGTTGAGCAGTCTATGGAGGAGATCAAGAATAACCTTAAGAATCTGGTTGACATAAGCAAGGAGGCCATGAGAAATAGTATGGAGGGGTTGGAAAAGATCAATGCCATGATGACAAAGTATAGATCCAATCCTATTGATAGTGATTTTCTTGATGATAGTAACAAAAAGAAAGATCTAGGCAGTGAAGACTCTATTGTGGGTGGCAATAAAACTACGGTCCCTAGTTCTAGGACCAGAAGCAGAAGCGACAATAATGGTACCTCCAAGTTCATTATGGAGGACTTGGAGGAAATCAACAAGGTTATCATCCAGAAGAACAAGGAGCTAGTGCACTCGCTTAATTGAGTGTTTGTCTGTGCTTTGGTTTGTTGCATGTTGTTTCTTTTTGCTTTTGTGTTTGGTCTGGGGTGTTCCCCTTCTTTGTTGTTGGTTTCTATTTGGTTGGTTGATGGCCAGTTTCTGTAATACTCTTTGTTTCAGTTCTATGTAAAACTCATTTATCTTTACCAAAAACACTATAGGATAAATTAATCCAAACCTTAATTAATAGAAATCATATGCTCACACACTCAAGGGATTCTCAACAAAGAGAAACATTGACGCAATACTCTACTACCGACTTGCACCATGGCGCAAACTGATGAGGTGAACATACTAAGCCTAGAGTGAGTGAAAGAAACCCATGCCATCTCCAACAACTTTCCATTGCGATAGGACACACTCAGACGTGTGAAGCTAGGTGGAGTCAATGTTTGGTACCTGCAATCTTGCAACCACAATGTGATACATATACAACATATATCCATCATATTAAAAAGGCAAGTGAAAAGATAATCACAACACCTTATAATGCTCATAATGAGTGGTAAGGGATCATCCCTTCAGGAAGACAATCACATAACAACCACATCAACACATCAAATAAAACCATACCAAATAGGAGTTAGAACCATCATAACTCATATAGTCCAAATATTAATATCAATGCATGTAATCCATCCAATAGAGTAATCAAGAAAGTATCATCATCCACATAAAATCATAATGACAAGTGCACACACAATGTAGAACACAAGAAGCCACTGAGAGGGGGGTGAATTAGTGGTATTCAATATTTTAACCTTTTAATCCTAAATGTGTGTACTAGTTAGTTGTGCAAACACTAAGTGAATATACTGGTGAGATAGGGGAAGACCAAAATGCAAGCACACACAAAAGGCGCATCACATAACACTGGATATACGAGGAAAACCTCAATGAGAAATGTTGCTGGAGTCTACTGCTCCAATCCAACTTGACAATAAACACTTGTATTACAACTTTTAAGGCACCAAACTAAGGAGCACCAACCTTTGTTGATTTGAGGAACCAACCCAAGGAGCACCAACCCCTACTGATTTAGGCCACCAACCCAAGGAGCACCAACCCCTGTTGATTTAGGGAACCAACCCAAGGATCACCAACCCTTGCACCGAGCACCAACTCAATGATTACAATGTCTGTAAACAATACAAAAGTAATACCCAGGTTACAAATGAGTTATGTAACCTCTGCAATTAAGTCTCTCTTCCAGTTCAGCTCTTCTCTTCCGATTCAACCCTACTCTATTCTCTACCTATTTTTCTCTCACACTTTCTTTATGATTCCCCTCTTTCTCTTCTTTTGTCTTGTTGGTTATCCTCTCTCTCACACTATCTCTTTACCGGTTTCACTCTTCTCAATCTTGTTGCTTCTATTCTTTGTCGGTTATCTGATCACTCTGACCCACTGCTACTTATCACCACCGATACTTTGTTCAGCTTTTCTCACTGTTGTTGCCTTCTTACCAGTTCAACCACTGCAAGTTCACTTGACTGTCAACTCTGAGACAATACACTGGTTACTCTGTTCCTTATGGATTAAACCCCTCTTACAAGTTCTCCTTCCAACACTTAGTCACTATGATCTTTGATGAACTCTCTAACTGGTTAACTCTCTGATGCACTCTCACAGTTTGATCTTCAATATCCAACACCATAGAATCTAGTAGCATCAATCCACTTAGGTATTTGATTTGCATATTTATACATGACCTTTCCCACCAAAATAGAATCCAATCTTCAGACATCTAGGGTTTCTTCATCGACCATGAGGCATACCAAATCCAATCAGATCTTTTTCCTAGGATTGACCACCTGCAACAGATCACTCAACACACCATTTGTCTTCCTTCTAGTACACATTTTCTATACTTTACAACCTATAAATTGATCACCAACCCTACATTTGTCAATCACATTAAATTATCTTGTAGTCCCTTTCTCCAGATTAGATCACAACCTAATGTCCTACTTCGATCATTGCATCACTTAGATCGTCAGTCTACATCTAGCCGCAAACCCTAGCAACTCACCCATGATTTTCACAATCTGCATTAACTGTCAACCCAGTCACCAACTACCTTGTTCACCGACCTTTGTATGTTAGGTTTTCTACTTTTCCACCTGAAAGCTACGTGTCTTCTTTGTTGGCATCCACCTCTGCTCAGTTCACTGTGTCAATTCAGACTTAGTCACCAACCACAACACACAACTGATGCATAATTTATACTACCAGTCTTCTTTCCTTATCAATGATGCACTAACTAGTTAACCTTTGAACCATGCAGTCACCTATTCTACCAAAGGGATACATTAGCCCGGTCACCAAACTTGTCAATCCTTGGCATTCATTTAGAGTGACCTACAAATGCACATTTCCATCTGATGAGAGCTTTCCACTTTGCCTCTTTTCTCACTTATCCATTGACATACTTACGAGTTGTTGATGCTAACACTGATACCAATCTGATATCACATGAATATTCTCCCCCTGAACCACAGATCTCAAGTCTTCATTTCCTATCAGGTCCTAAACTGGGACTCCAATCTGCACCTTATACTGGTAGAGATGAGCATACATGATCTATAAATGATTTTTTAGCTCCATGATATCCATCACAACTTATGACATGATCTTATATGACCACAATGCCAAAACACATCACTATCATGTCAATTATCAAATTGGTTAAATCATAATGATGTATGCATATGAGATTAGCTACCAGACCAACACATTGTCACTCAGGACTTCTCCAATATTACTTGAGACATAATCTCCTTAGTCCAAGCCACGAGAGTCATTGCAATGATCCCAGAATTCATTGACTTACATAATCTGCAGTTCTAGTCAATATCCATACTGGTAACATATTATACATATTGGTTTACTATATTAGACTAATATCTCCACCAGAACACTTTTATCCACTAAACTCTTCTTCTTGTGTCACATGCCACTGCTACCATTTACCAGTTTGGACCATCCAATTACACATGCAACAATAATTCATCACACCTATGTGGGTGTGTAGCCAAGGTAGTAATTACACACACTGTATCATTTCATCTTCTCCCTTATACCGGTGGTAGCCTATCCTTTCAATTTTCCTTTTTAAATTTGGGGGTGAATAATGCGATAAATATGTAACTCCCCCTAAGGTCCCACATCTCCTTTAAGCCTTAGGAGATATCACTTGTGCATTGAATGCATAGT
Organism: Cryptomeria japonica; assembly: GCF_030272615.1. Lineage (NCBI taxonomy): Eukaryota > Viridiplantae > Streptophyta > Pinopsida > Cupressales > Cupressaceae > Cryptomeria > Cryptomeria japonica. Next base: position 358,856,021 of record NC_081413.1, read on the forward strand.
GTAGGTCCATGGTTCTACTCTCTTTCTTCTTCCTCCATACCTGCTTGATCTCCCTTTTCTCATTTGCAGTATTTGGAGTAGTCTTAATTTGCCTCTGATGATTGGTCCTTTCTCTACAAAATTTTGTAGCATGACCAAAAACATTGTTGTAGAAATATACCATGTTCATTCCAACCTGATGATCATGGGATCTTCTATTAATCTGACCTGCCCCTCTTCTCCTGACCATGTTGTTGTAGCCAACTACCAATTTCAATAGACTCCCTGATCTTGCAAGAACATTGTTCCTTTGGTTCCATGCAGGTCTTTGACTCCTATACATTCTGTCATCTCTTCCATGCTAATCATAATTGATATATCTTGCAATTTTTTTGGATATGAAGGTGGAAGGGCTGCCATATGCCTGAAACTTCTTCTTCTTAAACTCATGACTTTTATGGCCAAGTCCATTACATTTATAACATATAACATTCTCATTTCTTGGAATAGCTAATGAACTCTTGTTAGCGTAACCAGAAGAGAGCATATGTAGGTTTCTACATTTTGAGGTCTTATGCCCATATACATTGCATCTATGACAAGCTACATTCCTATTCTTATAGAATGCATCTTGACCACTTTCAAACCTTTTCCTACATTCATTTACTCTATGGTCATATCCATTGCATGAAAGATAGTAACCGAAGAAAGAGGGCTTGCAACTTACAAATTTGTTTTGCCAAACATGAGGTGATCTTACCAGTTTAGCTTCTCCATTTGTATTTATTTGGGGACTTGTCTTGAGTTTTCTGGTCATTGTAGTCCTTTCATCTGATCCCTTCTTTTCCCACACTTGATTTGTCTTGTGTGCAGCAACATTTTTCTGTCTTCTACCGCCAGGAGGTCTTCTAGGTTTTTTTCTCATGTTCTTGTTTCTAATGAAGCCATCTTCTATCAGCTTTCCTTTCCCTTTAGGATCAATAATATTTCTCCTTGTAGAACTGGTCTTCATCCTCATATGTTCACTGGTTGTAGTTAGATCAACCTTCTTCCTAGGAGCATTTCTGACTATGAAGGTTTGTCCCTTGTTCTCTCCACTTGAGGAGACAAACTAAATTTGTTTGTTGGAGACAACCTTGCTTGCGGAGCACTCACCAGCATCATATCCAACTCCTCCGGTGTCCTTGGAGTGTTTTTGCTTGTTTAACATTTTATCCAATGCTTCACTACTACCATCATACCGGATCCTCACCTTGAGCTCATTCTAACACTTCTCAAGGTCTTTCCAAAGATTCTCCATTTCACCTTTTTTCTTCTGACACTCTTTATCTTTTGTCTCCAGCTTTGATGCTAAATCTTTACACCTACATTTCTTGGTGTCCAAATCTAATTTTGAATATACATTCATCCTTTTAGCATCATTCACTTGTGCTTTCAAATTGGCAATGATTCACTTTGACTCTTGAAGAATTTTAATCAACCAGTTTTGTTCCACAATAGCAACATTCTTTAACAATTGTATTATTTTCTTACCCTGCTAAGCTCCTTGAGTGCACTTACAAGTTCTCCTTCAACATCAACTTCATCTTCATCTTCATCTTATTCATCACTACCAAACACATCTTGGCGGTTGGATTGATCTGTATTATCCCTTTTTTATGTGTGCATCTCACTTTTTGTCTCTTGAGCCATAAAGAGATGGGTTTCTTCTAAATCATTTTTGTAGTAGTTGACTGATCTACCTTTATCATCTACACATGTGTTTGTTTCATTGATCTTCTTGTTTTCACAAATTGGTTCAACACTGCTAGGTTCATTACCATAGAGATTCTTCAATATGTCCCATAGCCTTTTGGTAGACTTGCACCTATCCACCTTTGAAGAAGCATCACCGGAAATCCCACTAAGTATATCTTTCATGGCTTCATCATTGCACATATATCTTCTTTCAACTTCAAGACTAGTGGGAGGACTAGAGGGACTAGAATAGCCATTTACAACCGACATCTAGACATCATAGCCTAATGAGGACAGGTAGACTTCCATTCTACAACTCCAAATGGAATAGTTTGACCCATCAAACACCAAAGTAGGGGTTGACACAAAACTAACCATTGTGTTTACAAACCAAAATCAATCCAAGTTAGAGAAATATTTTCTAACTAGGAACCTAGGCTCTGATACCAGTTGTAGAACACAAGATGCCACTGAGAGGGGGGTGAATCAATGGTATTCAATATTTAAACCTTTTAATCCTAAATGTGTGTATCGGTTAGCTATTCAGACACTGATTGAATGTACTGGTGAGATAGGGGAAGACCAAAATGCAAGGACACGCAAAAGGCACATCACATAACACCAGATATACGAGGAAAACCCAATATGGGAAAAACCTCAGTGAGAAATGTTGTTGGAGTCTATTGCTCCAATTCAGTCACACAATAAACACTTGTATTACAACATTTAAGGAACTAACCCAAGGAGTACCAACCCTTTCTAGTTTAGGGCACCAACCCAAGGAGCACCAACCCCTGCACCTAGCACCAATCAATGATTACAATGTTTGTAAACAATACAAAAGAATACCTCGGTTACAAATGAGTTATTTAACCTCTGCAATTAATTCTCTCTTTCGGTTCAACTCTTCTCTTCTGATTCAACCCTACTCTATTTTCTATCGGTAATCTACTCACACTTTCTTTCTGATTCCCCTCCTACTCTTCTTTTGCCTTGCTGGTTATCGTCTTGCTCACACTATCTCTTTACCAGTTTCACTCTTCTCAATCTTGCTGCTTCTATTCTCTATTGGTTCTCTAATCACTCTGACCCACTACTACTTGTCACCATTGGTACTCTGTTCACCTTTTCTCACTATTATTTCCTTCTTACCATTTCAACCACTATAGGCTCACTTGATTGTCAACTCTCAGACAGTTCACCGGTTACTCTATTCCTTACCAGTTAAACCCCTCTTACCGGTTCTCCTTCCAATGCTCAGTCAGTATGATCTTCGATAAACTCTATGACTCATTAACTCTCTGATGCACTCTCACACTCTAATCTTCAATATCCAACACCACAACATCTAGAAACATCAATCCACTTAGGTCTTTAATCTCCATGTTTATACATGACCTTTCTCGCCAAAACAAAATCCAATCTTCACACATCTAGGGTTTCTTCATCGACCAAGAGATGTACCAAATCCAATCTGATCTCATTCCTAGGATTGGCTGCCTGCAATAGATCACTCAACACGTCATTTGTCTTCCTTCCAGTACACATTTTCTATACTTACCAGCCTACAAACTGATCACCAATCTGCATCAAGCAACCTAATGTCCTGCTTCAGTCATTGCATCACTTAGATCATCAATCTGCATTAAGCCACAAACCCCTGCAACTCACTCATAATTTTTGCAGTCTCCATTAAATGTCGACCTAGTCACCAACTACCTCATTTGCCGACCTTTCTATGTTAGGTTTTCTACTTTTCCACCTAGAAGCTATGTGTCTTCTTTGTCGGCATCCACCTCTACTCAGTCTACTGTGTCGGTTCAGACTTAGCCACCAACCATAGCACACAATCGATGAATACTTTATACTACTGGTCTTCTTGCCTTACCGATGATGCACTAACCAGTTAACCTTTGAACCATGCAGTCACCTATTCTGTCGAAGGGATACATTAGCCCTATCACCATACTTGTCAATCCTCAACATACATTCAGAGTGAGCCACAAATGCACATTTCTATCCGATGAGAGCTTTCCACTTTGCCTCTTTGCTCACTTATCGGTTGACATAAACATGTCAACAATCTCCAATGCACACATTCTATCACACCGGTGGCATGACAACACAGACATCAACATCAATAGGGATCTTTGTTGATATTAGCATTCTGGTAACTCCAAGTCTATAATAGATAAACCTTACCTTCATCTTTATTTGACCGGTTCTCCTCTTAATTGGTTTGTCAAAGTGACAAACTCATCACTCCTCACTCTTCCTCTTCCTGTCTCGGTAGCCTTTCTGATCTGGTGCACATCTCTGATTTCACATGCTAGAGGCTTCTGATGTTTCACTTTGGTCATCCGGTATGTGTCTTCAACCACCTTCCTTTAACTTCTCTAATTCTCTTATCCTGGAGGGTCATAATGCATTCTATGCATGTTGGGAGATAAGCTAATTATTACCACTTACCAAAGGTATCAGTGTCAACAAATGGTATCAACCACAGATCTCAGGACTTCATTGCCTATCAGGTCCTGAACTGGGACTCCAATCTGCACCTTATACTGGTAGAGCTGAGCATACATGATCTATAGATGATTTTTCAGCTCCATTATATCCAACACAACTTATGACATGATCTTATATGACCACAAAACCAAATCACATCACTATCATGTCAATTATCAGACAGGTTAAATCATAATGATGTATGCATATGAGATTAGCTACTAGACTAACACATTGTCACTTTGGACTTCTGCAATATTACCTGAGACATAATCTCCTCAGTACAAGCCACATGAGTCACTGCAATGATCCCAGAATTCATTGACTTACATAATCTGTAGTTTTGATCAATATCCATACCGGTAACATATTATACATACCGAACCGATATCTCCACTAACCTCTTCTTCCTGTGTCACATGCCAATACTACCATTTAGTAGTTTGGACCATCCAATTACACATGCAAGACTAATTCATCACACCTATGTGGATGTGTAGCTAAGGCAGTCACTACACACACACTGTGTCATCTCATCTTCTCCCTTATACTGGTGGTAATTTGTCCTTTCAATTTTCCTTTTCAAATCTGGGGGTGAATAATGCAATCAATATGTAACTCCCCCTAAGGTCCTCCATCTCCTTTAAGCCTTAGGAGATATCACTCATGCATTGAATGCACAATGCAGGTCCATGGTTATACTCTCTTTCTTCTTCCTCCATACCTACTTGATCTAACTTTTCTCATTTGCAGTCTTTTGAGCAGTGCTAATTTGCCTCTACTAATTGGTCCTTTCTCTACAAAAATTTGCATCATGACTGGAAGCATTGATGTAGAAACATATTGTATTCATGCCAACTTTATGATCATGGGATCTTCTATTAATCTAACCTGCTCCTCTTCTCGTGACCATATTGTTGTAGCCAACTATCAGTTTCAATAGACTCGCTGATCTTCCAGGAATGTTTCTCCTTTGGTTCCATGCAGGTCTTTGACTCCTATAAATTTTGTCATCTATTCCATGCTGACCATAGTTGCTATATCTTGCAATTTTGTTGGAAGAGAAGGTGGAAGGGTTGCCATATGCCTAAAACTTCTTCTTCCTACACTCATGAATTTTATGGCCAAGTCCATTACAATTATAACATATAACATTCTCATTTCTTGGAATAGCTAATGAACTCTTGTTAGCATAACTGCGAGAGAGCATATGCAAGTTTCTACATTTTGAGGTCTTATGCCCATATGCATTGCATCTATGACAAGATACATTCCTATTCCTATAGAATGCATCTTGACCACTTTCAGACCTTTTCCTACATTCATTTTCTCTATGGCCATATCCATTTCATGAAAGACAGTAATCGAAGAAAGAGGGCTTGCAACTTACAATTTTTTTTTGCCAAACATGTGGTGATCTTACCGGTTTGGCTTCTCCATTTGTACTTCTCTGGGGACTTGTCTTGAGTTGTCTAGTCACTGTAGTCCTTTCATCTGATCCCTTCTTTTCCCACACTTTCTTTGTCTTGTGGGAAGCAACATTTCTTTCTCTTCTATCGATAGGAGGTCTTCTAGGTTGTTTTCTCATTTCTTGTTTTTGATGATGCCATCTTCTATCAACTTTCCTTTCCCTTTAGGATCATAAATATTTCTCCTTGCAGCACTGGTTTTCAACCTCATATCTTCACCACCTGTAGTTAGATCAACCTTCTTCTTAGGAGAATTTTTTGACTATGAAGGTTTGTCCCTTGTTCTCTCCACTTGAGGAGACAAACCAAATTTATTTGTTGGAGACAACCTTGCTTGCGGAGCACTCACCAGCATCATATCTAACTCCTTCGGTGTCCTTGGAGTGTAATTGCTTGTTCAACATTTTATCCAAGAATTCACTGCTGCCATCATACCGCACCCTCACCTTGAGCCCACTTTGGCACATCTCAAGGTCTTTCCGGAGATTCTCCATTTCACCTTTTGCTTCTGACACTCTTTATCTTTTGTCTCCAACTCTGATACTAAATCTTTACACCTCTATTTCTTGATGTCCAAATCTAATTTTGAATCTGCATTCATCCTTTTATCACCATTCAATTGTGCTTTCATATTGGAAATGGTTCACTCTAACTCTTAAAGACTTTCAATCAACCGGTTTTGTTCCACAATAGCAACATTCTTGAACAACTTATATTCTTTTCTTACTCTTCTAAGCTCCTCGAGTGCACTTACAATTTCTCCTTCAAGATCAACTTCAACTTCATCTTCTTCTTCATCTTCTTCATCACTACCAAATACATCTTTCCAATTGGATTGATCTGCATTATCCCTTTTTAATGTGTGCATCTCACTTTCTGTCTCTTGAGCCACGAAGAGGTGGGTTTCTTCTTCATCATTATTGAAGCAGTTGACTGATCTACCTTTATCATTTGCACATGTGTTTGTTTCATTGATCTTCTTGTTTTCTAAAAATCGGTTTTGTAGTGCTATGTTCATTACCATAGAGCTTCTTCAATATGGCCCATAGGCTTTTTGTAGACTTGCACTTGTCCACCTTTGAAGAAGCATCACCGGAAAGCCCACTAAGTATAGCTTCCATGGCTTTGGCATTGCACATAGATCTTATTTTTGCTTCAAGACTGGTGGGAGGACTAGCAAGACTAGAATAGCCATTTACAACCGACATCCAGACATCATAGCCTAATGAGGATAGGTAGACTTCCATTCTACAACTCCAAATGAAATAGTTTGACCCATCAAACACCAAAGTAGGGGTTGACACAAAACTGACCATTGTGTTTACAAACCAAAATCAATCCAAGTTAGAGAAATATTTTCTAACTAGGAACCTAGGCTCTGATACCAGTTGTAGAACACAAGATGCCACTGAGAGGGGGGTGAATCAGTGGTATTCAATATTTAAACCTTTTAATCCTAGATGTGTGTATCGGTTAGCTATTCAAACACTGAGTGAATGTACTGGTGAGATAGGGGAAGACCAAAATGAAAGCACACACAAAAGACACATCACATAACATCAAATATACTAGGAAACCCCAATATGGGAAAAACCTTGGTGAGAAATGATGCTGGAGTCTACTGCTCCAATCCAGCCTCACAATAAACACTTGTATTACAAAGTTTAGGGCGCCAACCCCTACTGATTTAGGGCACCAACCCTTGCACCGAGCACCAAGTCAATGATTACAATGTCTGTAAACAATACTAAAGTTATACCTCGGTTACAAATGAGTTATGTACCCTCTTCAATTAATTCTCTCTTTCAGTTCACCTCTTCTCTTTTGATTCAATCCTGCTTTGTTCTCTGTCGGTTTTCTGCTCACACTTTCTTTCTGATTCCCTTCCTGCTCTTCTTTTTCCTTTCCGATTATCCTCTTGCTCACACTATATCTTTACCACTCTTCTCAATCTTGATGCTTCTATTATTTGTTGGTTCTCTGATCACTTTGATACACTGCTACTTGTCACCACCAGTACTACGTTCACCTTTGGTAACTAATGCTACCTTCTTACTGGTTCAACCACTGCCGGTTCACTTGATTGTCAACTCTGAGACAATTCACTGGTTACTATGTTCCTTACCAATTAAAACCCTCTTTCTGGTTCTCCTTCCAACACTCAATCACTATGATATTCGATGAACCCTCTGACTGGTTAACTCTCTGATGCACTCTCATACTCTAATCTTCAATATCTAGTACCACAACATCTAGAAGCATCAATCCACTTTGTTCTTTGATCTGTATACTTATACACAACCTTTTCCCACCAAAACAAAATTCAATCTTCACACATCTAGGGTTTCTTCATCATCCATGAGGTGTACCGAATCCAATCTAATCTTGTTCTTGGGATTGACCGCCTACAACAGATCACTCAACATGCCATTTGTCTTCCTTCCAATACATGTTTTTTATACTTAGCAACCTGCAAGCTGATCACCAACCCTACATCTATCAATCACATTAAATGATCTCGCAGTCCCTTTCTCCAGATTAGATCACAATCTGATAACCTTCTTCAATCATGGCATCACTTAGATCGTCAACCTGCATCAAGCTGCAAACCCCTGCAACTCACCCGTGATTTTTACAGTCTGCATTAACTATTAACCTAGTCACCAACTACCTCATTCATCGACTTTTGTATGTTAGGTTTTCTACTTTGCCAACTGGAAGCTATGTGTCTTCTTTGTCGGCATCCACCTCTCCTCAGTACATTGTGTTGACTTAGACTTAATCACCAACCACAACACACAACCGGTGCATACTTTATACTACAGGTCTTCTTGCCTTACCAGTGATGCACTAACTGGTTAACCTTTGAACCATGCAGTCACCTATTCTATCAGAGGGATACATTAGCCTAGTCACCAAACTTGTCAATCCTCCACATATATTCAGAGTGACCCACAAATGCACATTTCCATCTGATGAGAGCTTTCCACTTTACCTCTTTTCTCACTTACCGGTTGACATACTTACCAATTGACACAAACATGTCAATAATCTCCAATATACACATTCTATCACACCGGTGGCATGACAACACATACATCATTCATCAACAGGGATCTATGTTGATATCACCATTCTGGTAACTCCATGTTTGCAACTGCTAAACCTTACCTTCATCTTCATTTGATCGGTTCTCCTCTTAACTGGTTTCTCAAAGTGACAAACTCATCACTCCTCAATCTTCCTCTTCCTGTCCTGGTAGCCCATCATACTTTACCTTGATGATCCTGTGCACATCTCTGATTTCACATGCTAGAGGCTTCTGATGTTTCACTTTGGTCATCTGATATGTGTCTTCAACCACCTGCCTTTAAATTCTCTAATTGTCTTATCCTGGAGGGTTATAATGCATTCTCTGCATGTTGGGAGATAAGCTAAGTATTACCACTTACTAATGGGAGTAGATAAACAGTTGCACTCAATTTTCCAATATCCAGTGGGAGTGGATCTTGGTTTATCATTCTACTTCCGACTTTGCACTAGCATGACTTTACTGAGATTGAGCAAACATATCTTCAAATAGACATATGACCCAATAACCCCTTCCCATATGTCTTCCTTGCTATCTTGAGGCAGCACAATTTCTGCCAATCTTCTCTTCATCTAGTGACAACATATTCATCTGGTGGGAGTCCTGTAGAATGTCATTAATCAAACTACATAGCGGTTGCCTACACTTTCTCTAGTAGCTCAACCTTGCTTTCTTGCTGGTCACAAGCTTACTAGTTGGCAACAATAGACTGCCAACACATCACTCACCTATTGACATACCATACCAGTCTCCAATACTTACTCACCGGTCAATATTCCAACAATCCATATTTACCCATGACAAGCTATACCAGTAACACCAATGACACCATTACCGGTTCACATCAATGACACATAATATGTCTATCATCCATAATGAAGCATCCAAATCATGAGTAAAGTCATAAACATTTGTCTAGAACACAACAAGATAGTTTATACTATATTAAAATAGTCTGTGAATGCACAAAAAGGAAAGGTACATCAGGGAGGGGCACTACGTTCTAGCTTAGTCTACTTTATGACGATTTGATGGTATAAAGTTATGTACTAACCCTATTTCATGATTGTATTGGATATGATGATGGATCTATATTTGATTATTATTCATGATGGATCATATTTCTTATGAGATTTTGATGACATTATGATTATGCTAACCCCACTCTATGATTATGATGACTGAGTTGATGCTATGATATTTGTGATTGTCTTCTAGTGTCTTCGTGATTAGAGACGATGTCATACCACTCAATGCGAGCATGATATGACGTTGTGATTCTCTATCACTTGCTTGATCATTTATGTTGTATATTTGTTGAATTTTGTTTGGTGGTGGATGCAGGATTGTAGGTACTAGACATCGACTCCACCTAGTCTCACAGGTCTGAGTGTGTCTTTATCCCAATGGCAAGTTGTTGAAGTTGGCATGTGTTTCCCTCGCATACTCTAGGCTTAAGTTGATACCCTTGTCAATTACTGTCTTGGCTTGAGTCATTGGTCTACATCATGTGGTATGTTGTTCAACCTTATGGCAGGTTGCCTTGCGAGTTTGTGATTATTTATTAATTAATAATTAATCGATTTATATAGTTTATAAATATTAAATTAAATCAACAGATGACATTAATTTTTAATATTAATGTGTGATTATTATTATTATTGCAAAATTATTACTCATTAATGTTTATTTTATGGATTTATATTTTATTGGTTATTTGGAATTGTGGAAATTAATTAATCAATTACTACATATAGCCATTGGCGTAAATTATTAAATAATGGTTAGTACGAACACAATATATTTATACATATTTATTTACTTAGAGTTTATAATTAATTAATAATTAATTGGTGAAATTATATTAGTTGAGTATTTATGCTTATTAGTACATCCATTTATTTATTTATTAGTTATTTGATTATTTTATATGTACGTGGGAGATATTTATAATATTGAGTTTAATTTGCATTGGCTAGAGCATTTATATGTATCTGTACATTTAATTATTTATTTATTGTTTAATTAGTGGATGGGTATTTATGTATGTCTATACATTTATTTATTTATTTGCTATTATTCATGTACCTACCCCTTGTTATGATTGGCCCTCTTGGGAGTTGTGATTGTGAGGATAATATTATTTAATTATTTATTTATATTATTTGTGGTTTTATATTTAATTGGAGCATTTATTTATATTGCCTTTGATGTATTTGATTGGGTTTTAATTTATTATTATATTATTATTATTACATTCTCTTGTTACTAATTGAGTAATTAAATATTATGTTTATACCTACCCTATTATTTTATTGGTTGAGACTTGAGGGTAAGTAAATAATATTATTTTATATTCTTACCTTAATTTTTGGAAGGGGGGTTTGGTATAGAATATATTTTATTGGAATATTTTGATTGGTGGATATTCTTCTATAGTTTTGAATGAGATTCTATTTATGGGCTTTGTGAGCATTTTTGTGGGTGTGCTTCTAGATATCTTTCTGCAACTTTTGGATTTTAGAATTGCATGGAGGGAGAATTAATTGGTTGGGTTGAATTTTGGAAAGCTTGCTGGTTTGGAATTTTTCTTCTACGCTTGCATTGCCATCACTCTACTTCCAAGTTGGAGATGTTTTTCCATTCTTGCATTTTGATTTTTGAAAAGAGTTGTTTTCTTCGTGAGTGCTAAAAGATTGTTTGGGAAGATTTCGGAATGAGTGATTATTCTATTATCAATAATCGGGAGTAATATTTTGGGAAAAAAAATTATATATGATTTTATGAATCTTTGTGTTGTATTGTCAGAAAAGGGCATTTGTGTATGTTGATATGTTGATTATAAGTTCCTTGTGAATGCATTGCGGTAACGGTTGGTTTTGTGAGGTTTATTTGTTGTTGCATACCATGTCTTGTGTCTATTTGGTTTGATTGGATTTGGAGTGGCTATGTTTGTAATTTTTTCTATGCAAGTTATTGTTGGTATAAGTTAGAATTATTGGATGTGTTGTATTGTTGGCCTTAACAAGGCTTTGTTTCAGTTTCTTATTGGCTTTTAGTGACTTTTGGGTCGTATTTATGCCATTGTAAGGCCCGTGCTTGAATCTGGGAAAATTTGAGTATCTATGTATCCCATTTTCAGTAAGTTGGTCCCTTGTTACAATAGCTCTACTCTGGGTTGTAATAGCACCAAAGTAGTGTCAGCAAATTTTTGGGTTGGTTTTTGAGTCCCTCAGTTGATTTCTCTGCTTGGTATTCATCCAGAGGCTTGTTTTATTATGTTTGATAGTTTTGGAGCACTGTACCATTCATTTGTGATATGTGTGAATCCATTTGTGCTCCGACAAGTAGTTTTGTGCTTGTTCATGGAGGTTTTGATATGTTTCTCCAACAAGTTGAGTGGTTCCTTGTTGTTAAGGATGGTTAATTATAGCTCCAGTGAAAAGTTATGTTGTACCTTGATGTGGAGGATCATTCTATGTTATTAGATTCATGTATTGCCCCTATTTATGTGTACTTGAAATTCTTGAGGCTCTCTTTATTGTTGCATTTTGGCACTATGAGCTTATGGCTTGATCCTTGTTAAGTGGCTCTTGGTTGTATGTTGATGGCTATCTTTGTGATTCAGTTGTATCAGTTTGGTAATGACTTTTGGATGCTTTCCATGTTGAGCTTCATGTTCTTATTGTTTTATATTTTGTTGTGTTTTACCCTATGGTTATGGTCCATGGTTGGGAGAGTGGGCTCTTGCATGTGTGGACCAAGGTCTTAAGCATTAGGCCTCTAGGAGGGGGTCTAGACTTGATGGAACCGCATGAAGAGTTTATGGTTTAATTTTGAAGTGATAACATTATTAGTAATTGATTAGTGGGTTGGGTAATTAGTAATTCACCTAATCAAGATAAATAATATGTTGTTGTATGCCCCAATTGGATAGACCCAGGGAGGTGGTTTTTGGGATCCTAGATTGGGAAGACCGTTGGAGCGATATACCCGATTTCCCTTGAGTGAATCCAAGGTGGAGACAACTTCCACATGAGGTTATCATGTGATGACACTCTACCATGTTCATTATCCATAATCCTTATTGTTGATTGTGCGTTTGGAGGTTGATTGCTTTGATTTAGCCATGTGATGTATTTTGATGTTATATTCTTATGTTGGAGTCTTCTAGTGGCATGTTGTATCCTATGGTTGTTAGGTGTCATCTTAGGTCTTGAGTGTGAGTTGGGACCTTATGTCATCTCCTAGAATGGGGTGGTTTCCTATTTGGTTCCACATGGCTGGGTGGTTTGATGCCTTCTACCATTGGGATATTCTTCCTGGATGTTAGCTTGCATGGATTTGGATCTATAGTATCTCATCATAAGCTTGGATTCTTGGAGCGTATTTATGTAATCAAAATTGATATCATGTTTAATGAAAGATTGAAATGTAAAGAAGACTATATAATCAACATATTGAGAACACGTATTATAGAAAATGTAGTAGGATGATTTCTGAACGAAATGCATTGAATAAGATTGTTGTAAATGGATATTCTATTATAGATGTTGTCCTTGATTAGAAAGGAATTAAATGATTTAGAGATATGTATGCTATATCTTGAGTATATTTTTGTGGATAGTATTGATTATGTTAGCTATCATATATGCCTTTATTTAAATGATGTTAATCACCAATGTTAGATATCTTGAGATATGGAAGTTAAGGGATTAGTTGTGGTTTGTATGGAAAATATGACTCTTTATTATGCGGTTGTCCTATGATGTTGGTTTCTATGTATTAGAGATGTTAAAATATTACGATGTCTTGTAAATGAGGAATACGAATATGTGTCTATGTAACTTGTATTATTAAGCACTAGGATAGGATGTAGCAAAGAGACTATGTGCTTGCTCCATGTGCTCTTATGTAAATGATCTTAATATAGAAGAACTATGCTATTGTTGTAAGATTATGTATGGTTATGTGGTTCATGTTATAGATATGTTTATAATGTTGAGAATAAAATCCTATGTTGAAATTGGGGATTGAAATATTAGATTGTATTTATTCTTGTAGAATCATATGACTCTCGAACCTGTTTAGTAGATTGGAATCCTATTTGGATGTAGATAAGTACTTGTTGTTATGATCTTGCATATGGCTATGGATAGTACTCTTGATGAGTTGTGCTTAAGGAAATAATTGAATACCATTACTAAAAGAAGGATAAATGCATTTAGTTTCATGATGTGTTAACTGTTCAAATGAGTAAAGAAGGGTACTAGAAACATTCAATTGGTACTTAAAAATGAACCTAAAGAATATGAAAGGGGATAGAGTTATGCATATGTGTTAATGATTTATCATAGTTGCATAGGAAGTAAATGTTTAGTTGGATGATAGTATATGGTGTTCTAGATGGATATGTGATGTGTTAGTTTAATGTCAAGTAGTGACATTGAGATACCCTAGGGAATGGAGATGCATTATATGGTTTTATTATGTAGTTATATTAATGATTAAATAGATGTTCCACTTGTGTAATGTGATTCATGGTTATGTTCATGTTGATTCATGTGATCATGTATATAATTTATGATGCATTATTGGTAGTAATGATGCAAACTAGAAGTTAGTATCAGTGTTGTAGTGAAGATTAATATAAAAGAAAAAAAATTATCTCCAATTGTTGGTAGATTTTGGTTTAATTCTCTTGGGTATTTTGGCAGGCATTAAATGGTCTGCACTTCAAAATGTGCAGTCACAATGAGTTATGAGAACTCCTAACAACAATAGAGGGACAAGATCACCAATTCTGACTCTAGAACAAAGGAGATTCAAGAATGCGACTCAAGGAAAACTCCATAAGCCAAACAAAAACACAAAATCTTAAGGAAATGATATTGCGGACATTCAGAGAAAACAAAGAACACATTTCCAACAAGCTTAACAAATCTGCAAATTCCCTTTCCCAAATTATTTTTCAAAATCAATCAATTCCTCAATTCCCAAATCCATAACAAATCCAAATCTTCAATCCAATCCTCAATCCAAATCCAAATCGAAAACCAATTTTTAGAAATATGTCAGATGATTAACCCAACAATATTTTCAGAATGCAATTTAACTAAGAATTAAACTCAAACTATAGTGCCAAACCAACCAATCAAAAAATTCCAAAGAACAATATATTTTATCTATCTTGTATAGTTTCAAGAAATACATAGTTTCCAATATTATTTACCTACCAATTTAAAATCAACCAATCACACACAAGGGTGGGTAAACTATATATATATATATATATATATATATATTCAATTACCGATCAATAATAGTTGTATAAACACATTAAATAATAATCTATTATCTATAAAAATCAAATAAAGGAAATTAAACGAATAAAGCCATATAAATAGGATTTCACAATAAAACATAAAATCAAATCATTAATAACTAATAAATAGATTAATAGAATCAATAAATGAAAACTCAATTAATCAACATAAATTAATAATAAATTAATAATAAATTAATCATTAAACAAATACTAAATAAATCATTAAACAATATATAAAAAAACAATTAAAATAATTTCAATTGATTAAATGCAATTCTCACAATAAATAATCATCCATTAATAAAATAATCAAATAAATAACCAATAATAACACTATAGGATAAATTAATCCAAAACTGTCCAAGGGGTTGAGCTTAGTTGGTTAAAGCATTGAGTTCTCAATGTGGAGACCCAAGTTCAACTCCCATGAGGGACACCTTTGTGGATTTCTAAGTTGTGACCCTTGGTCTTCCAATTGTTGTTTCTAGTTTGGTGCTCGAAAGGAGATAATATTTGTAATAAGTTTGCTCGAAAGGAGTTGGTATTTGTAATCTCGAATGAGCAAAAAAATGAGCTTTGTGATTTTATGATACTTAATACAAAAAAAAATCCAAAACATTGATTCGACAAAGAGAAACATCGACGCAAGACTCAAGCGATTCGACAAAGAGAAACATCGACGCAAGACTCTACTACTGACTTGCATCGTGGCGCAAACTAATGAGGTGACATACTAAGCCTAGAGTGAGTCAAAAAAACTCATGCCATCTCCAACAACTTGCCATCGAGATAGGACATGCTCAAACCTGTGAAGCCAGGTAAAGTCGATGTTCGGTACTTGTAATCCTACAACCACAATGTGATGCATATACAACATATAAAATCACAATGACAAGTGCACACACAATATGTCTATCATCCATAATCAAGCATCCAAATCATGAGTAAATCCATAAACATTTGTCTAGAACACCACAAGATAGTCTACACTATATCAAAATAGTCTATCGATGCACAAAAAGGAAAGGTAAATCACGGAGGGGCACTACAACATTCCTCCAAATATCCTCTGGCAGCTCTATTTCCATCAGCAAGATTAGTCACAAGCTATGAATATAGTTCTCATCTCCTTCATCTTCAAGCATTTTCAGGTACTCATACTTTTGCTTCAAATTCATTAGCTTAGTCTGCTTTGTCTTTACATCACCTTCATAAGCCAAACATAGCTTGTTCCATACAACTTTAGCTTCCTTCAATCCTTTTACTCTTCCAAACACTAAATCACTTATGCAGCTCATAATTGTAGCTCTTTCTTTTGTATTAGCTTCCTTCAACTTTATCTCATCCGAAGTCCTAGCACCCTACAGCTCTGTATATCCAATCTAAATGATATCCCAAATTTCTTTCTGCAAAGTCTCCAAATGTGACTCCATTCTCTCCTTCCAATATGAAAAATGTGTACCATCAAAGATAGGAACTTTGTAATGAGCATCATGTGCCATACTGGATTTACCTCAAGCAGTTAAGCTTACTCAAGAGGAAGCACACTCTAATACCAATTGTTTAACCCAAGGAAGGACTGAGAGGGGGGTGAATCAGTCTAAACAAACAATTACAATAGCATATAAACAATTAATGAATAACACATATCCAACAGATGAATACCAAGATTTATACGTGGAAATCCCAAACATTGAAAGCAATAGTGAGCACCTACCCACAAGAATATATCCACTATATATGAAATGATTACAAAGATAGAGCTAACTGCTATGAACTTGTACACCAAGGCTAACTGCTCATGGGACAAGATACAAAGAGGACTTGCAAAACTTGAAGCTAACTACACTCAGAGCAAGATACAGAAACATGATTTGAAAAGAAGGATCTCCTAATCATGAAGTTGTCCTTGAACTCTGCATCAAATGACCAAAATCAACACACACAACTCTAATCTCAACTGCTAACACTTTGTCTCAACTCTCTATCACAGTCACAACACAACTCTTTTTCACTGCTCACACTTCCTCTAATCCATTCACTTCACCAAATCATCTACACACACTCTCTCTCTATCTCTCTCATTCTGATTCTCTAACTCAAACATTTAAATGTCTTATATACAAGATAGATCATCAAATCTTAAACCAAGTTATCATGAATCAAAATATACTTTTCAAACCAAAAACACATATGTTGATCCACTCCAGGAGAAAGAGAGGACCAAAATATATCTTCCAATGATTGAATCATTGATCCACAATCACTAGAACCTAACCAACAACATATCCACTTTCTAGACAACCATATAAGCAACTACCAATTAAAACATACTCTCCAAAGCAAATAACTCAAATCTAGATCTCCACACTCTATGTTGAGACCCATAACCCATCAAATACGCTTCCACTAATCATATTTGGACCTAATAATAGATCAAACATATAATCTCACAACAAGCAATGAATAATACCACAACACCTGGAGAACAAGAAAGATGTTTTCGGACCTCAAGACCCACATAACTACAATACCGAAATAATATCCAATGAAGATAACAATAATATTCACCACCAACAATAAATTTTGGACCCAAGCACTTCCAGAACAACCAACACAACAAGATAGCTTTGCACCATAGATATTTTGGATCCATGCACTTCCGAAACAACCAACACAACAACTACACCAACAACAAATCAGAACAAGTTTGACATCAATGACAACCACAACAACACATCAACTCATATTTCCAATAGTTACTTGATGTTGTCTAAAATGTCCTTAACAACTACATGTAGTATATAAGCAATAATTTTAGTAACTATCAAATATGGTATAAAATTATTCATGGCTTGCTAAAGCATAATTCTTTATTAATCATATTATATTATATTCAACATGTTGAAGAAATTTATTGGAAAATGAAATAGATTGATCATATCCATCATAATTCTTTTGTAATAATACAATTGCAAATATATGATATGAAACAAAAGAAAACAATTAAAAAGGTGTGAAAAAATCAGGTGAATCCAATACTAGAGTCTACATATTGCTTCCTTGTTCTCTCAAAACTATTGAATTGATCCATTTTCCCATTCTATGCTTTTTCATAATTTCAACATAGTAGAGATATAGATTTTGTTTTCTCAGCAAAATTATCAACAATTCTTCTAACAAAATTAATTTTCCCAAAGAAAAATTGAATAACTTTGACTATTTTGGATACAGGAATTTTATGAATTGTAAGTAACTCTTTATGGAAAAATTTTAATCTCGTCCTTTGATATTATATGCTCTAATAATTTTTCTTTTGTAACCACAAACATGTATTTATTAGGATTTAGGGATATACCATATTTTAGACACTTCTTGAATTTTTCTCCAAATGACTAAAATACTTATCTTCTTTCTTCAGATAAGTAGTTAGATCATCATAATACACAACCTTTATATTATTTATTAAATATATAAAGGTCACATTCATTATCTTTTGTGAGTTCAAATAAAGTTCTAACATACACGTATGTACTCAAAGGAGTTGTAAAAATAATTTAGATTATTTTCAATACATGGTCTTGACTTGATTATACCCAAAGAAAAGTCAACCATAATGGATAATAATTCACATTCAATTACTCTTTTAAACAATGTCTCCATCTTTGACAATGGGTAATTATCTTTTAGAAAGAAATATTATATACATAACTTATGCATTCATTTTTCTTCCTAACAAGAACCAAATTTGACGATCAAGAGAATTCCTAATACACTTAACAATAAATATCTTGATAAAATAAATATTCTTAATATGATTTCAAATCATTATAAGACTATACAAAAATCCTATTGTACTTGGACTTAGAAATGTAATCACTAGTTTCTAATTTTAAGATTCATTTTTTTTTTGGTAGACACACATCTAGCCGATGAGTATGTACCTATATTAATATCATCTAAACATTTACTTTCATAGTATTAGGCTTAACTCGATTTCTATCTATTCAATCAAATTCTCTTTGTAGATCTAGCAATCTTTTGGGAATGTTAATATCATCTAAAGCATTTACTTTCATAGTATTTGGCTTAACTCAATTTCTATCTGTTCAATCAAATACTCTTTGTAGATCTAGCAATCCTTTGGGAATGGTATTAGTTTATGATTGAATTATTTCATTTTCAAACAAATTTTATTTTCCATTTATACTTTATTAAATGCCAAAATTCAATTTATTGATTATCATATTCATTAAGGCAACTTAAAAAATTAAAAAATTAATTGTCATTATTGAATACCTACTATTGTCAAAAATTGAAGATCTCGCTACTAGCTTGACTTCTGTAATGTCTATCAAAGATATATCTTTTAATTTAATGGTTGTAGCTACTAGTAAATCAACAAATACATTTTTCCCTCTCTACCAAATCAATAAAAAATGCATCAAATATTTATTTAGAGAGGCTTTCCTATACAATCTCAACAAATCCATGAAAGAAAAAATAAATGGTTGGTATTACAATCACATAGTATATTGATTTTAAAATTTGTGAAATTGGAATGTTATAGCTCATGTATTCATGAAATGTGAATCATGGTGGAAGACCAACGGTTTCTTCTAGGCTATCATCTCCTTAAAACTATGTTCCATGAAGTTTCGGGGACGAGGACAGTAGGAGATGTCAGGACGTGTTTCCGGTACAGGGGTACTTTTGGGTCATTTTCGAGGGGACATTAGGGGATGTTTGTTAAAAAATTAGGGGGGCTTTTACAAATATAGAGAAAATTCAAGTATGTATATCATAACAATGGTAAACCATTCATCATAGACATTAATACATTCCATTAGACTTGAATTGAGATTTCACAAGATAATTGACAAACATTTTACCAAAATTCAAATGCTTTTATCAATCATTGACAACAAACATATGTCATAAACATCCTTAACTATGAGATGACATTAACCATAAATAGAAAAGTTAAAACATAGAAGTCCATAATCATTTGTATACCATGATGTCAAGACTCAGGATAAACTAAGAAAATATATGGTTGTCCATAATCAGCACATGGTAGGTCTAAGACTAAGAGTCTAAATCAAGATCAGAGCTAGAGTCTCTACCTGAGTCACTATCAATGTGAGGGGTTGCCTCCTCAACCAATGGAGCCCCAAGCAATCCTGGAGGTGTCTCATCCTCCTCAACTTGCATAGCATCTTCAGGATTGACATCCAAACATAAGGCTAGAGTCTGATGATGCTCAGGAGTTTGGTGATCTTGTAGTCACAATGCACTGTGAACAACCACTAACTTCTCTTATCATCTAGAGGTACAGTAGTTCCTCTTGACTAATTGGATGAAGCTATATGTGGACCGATTCCTCTCTACAACAGAGGAACTAGACCAATTCCTCTTTCACATGTTGTTCACTCCTTAACCAGTTGCTTCTTCTCTTCTTGTTGATCTTTTCCTATTTTGCAAATGTCAAAATGAATATCTTTTTCTTCCTTTTGTTTGTTTTATGCATTAGATTAGGGTTTGTTATATTTTAATATTTATTGGATTTGGCTAGTTGTCTCGGGATAATCAGGGGATGCCTAGGTGTCCCCTGGTTGTCTCAGGGACAGTTGGTCATCCCCTGACATCTCCTGTTTCCCCTACTGCCCAACAATCATCCCCAAAATGTCTCCTATGTTTTTGCCAAAAAGGGGACACTTAGGAAACAAAAAAATTTCGTCCCCGTTTCATCCCCAGTATAGGTATGAGGGAAAAAGGGCAAGGGATGCATCCCCATGGAACATAACCTTAAAACGAATTATGGCAGTTTGTTGCATGAACAAATTAGCAATGTTCTTTTCATGGATCAATTTACTAAAAGTGCAAAATTTATAATATGTCTACAGACATGTTGAGTTTTCCCCACTTGCATCTGAATCTGGTCAACAAAGCACAGATGCTATCTGAATAAAGCACCTTTCATTTCTTCATTAAAAGAGTACCTTTAATGGCATTAAAAAGGGAGCACAAATTTAATCTGTATCTGTCATTCAATTCAGGTGATACACATTTTTGCTACCAATGCCTAACAAGCTACTTTTGCAGACAACATGAAATCCACATTTCATTTATTCAAAGCTTCTCCCATATGTGTTGTTCACCAAAATTGGTTAACCCAAGTTCACCTGCAATTGATTCTATGAAATAGCTAGTTTCAAACAATGGAATACTTCAGGACTTGGACAACATAACATAGGACCCTAATTGATCCTCCTGCACTTCAGGTTCTACTCAACCTAAGGGGGGACACCCTTTTGTGCATAGAATTAACCCATTACACACTTATGACAACATCAATAGAAAGCAGATAGATCTCACTAGGGCTCAACAACAAGTAAGTTACTGCAGATGGGCTAGATCTACACATACAACTCAGCTATGTTTGAGCATGAGATAGGTGGAACATTTCAACATGACATAAAATAAAGATATTCTGATTTGATTTTATATTGTTTGAGAATCCCCTTAATTGCAAGATCAGTGCCTTATCCAAGGACAATAGAGTCGTACATCAAACTATAGATGAAAACTTCTACTACAAATCCATCTTCATCATTAAATATTCCTGCATTAATGCCTTACATAAATGCATCACTCAGCTCATTCACAGAAAATGTCAAATCCAGAACATGAACCCTATTTTATTAATATTTGTTCACAAAGTTTAAAATCTTCCTTGAAAGATTACCTACAAGTAAACATTACACTCACACACACAGCTGCTCATGACAAACTTGATCCTCCTTAAGGATTTGATTTGAATAAAATGAAAGTACACTTCAAAGACAAATTCTTTGTGAATTTATGCATGCCTTACATACATAAAAACCTGCAATTAGGAACACCTATAGCAAGAATCATACTCTATTCTCTGGAAAAGGACATTGCCCTGTACAATCTTGAAGAAAACTCGGAACTGGAAACCATGAAAATCTGGAGCATTTCTCCAAAATTCTGGAACCCTTACAAAAGACAAGAAATGAGAATATGAAGGAGGGGGGAAAGACCAGAATGCATCAGATGTCACCATGTGTCCTTTTTCCAAAACTGAAAAAATTCCCTTCTCCTTCCCATGGAAACTGCTCTCAAAATATTTGATTTTTGTTGAAACTAACTACATGATTGGATTCTTCGTCCCGAGAGCTTTCCAAAGGTATACAATATGTCTATGTTTGGGAAACAAATACCCCTCAGGTGAATTAATCTCTCAATGTGGACCCATCATTAAAAAAAAAAAATTTTACCTATAGTCTGGACTATGTTATTAAATTTGATATTTTGCCTGATTCTTGACCTACGCCCTGCCACATGGCAGCCTATGATTCGCTCATGGCACCACCTAGGATGACACCTCATTGTTACCTCACCTACCTTGCGACATGGCAGCCACCTCACCTGCCTCACGAACTACCACCTCAGCTCCATCTCATCGGGACCCGCCAGCTGGACCGCCACCCGGATCTGCCAGCTCATCAGTCACTATTTCGCGAAGGGTAACTTTCGTGCACCTTCGCATAGCGACACAACGACCACTGTCCGATCATCTCAAACTTGCTCGATCTTTAATTTGCCCTTTTCTGCACGTGCCTTGTCGTTGATCCATGATGGGTAATGGTCGAGAACCTTCGCATAGTGACATAGCGATGGTCATTCGATCATCTGTAACCTGCATGCTCGTTAACTTGCCTTTTTGCTACAAAATTTGGGCACCTTAGGAATCGTGCACATGCATGGGGTCCACTTGGCTCGCTAAGCTAGCTCCTTGTGTCAAAAGCCTCAAGGCTTTGACACTATAGGTATGTGTGTATTTGCTTTTAAATACTAAAACCTCCCAACACACAACCAATGTGGGATATATAGCTTAGGCCTGGCACTGCATTTTTTGAAACTTTCTTTGTCTTCAACAATCACGCAGAGGACTGTGGGCATATGTTGTGGAATTTGGCTTACACCTACAAATCACATTTGCTGGAAGAATTTTCAATGCTTCCTCATACACCATCGCATAGGAGGAGAATTTTACACCTACAGAGCACTTGCTGAAGTTTATAATGGATCATTTGTTTGCCACACAGAGGAGAGGATGGCAGCTCTTACACCTACAAATTGCATTTGCTAGAGTTCTAAATCCCTTTCTATTCCATGTGCCACGTAGAGGGAGGAGAAGACTGTGAATCTGCTAAATTGCATTTTCTTGAAATTTAATATAGTCTTTACAAAACCCACACGTGAAGGATGTTGGCAATTTACACCTGCCAATGACATTTGCTAGAGCCTTAATGCCTTTTCCCATCACGCCACAGGCAATGCAATTGTTTCAAGGTTTCTAAATGCCTTCATTAACACCACTCCACTCACAACTCATGGCAGGAGAAGACTGGCAAAGGATGTGGAATTTGGCTTAACGCCTGCCAATTGCATTTACTTGAGAATTTCGTCTGGCCCTTTAAAACCCCAATCTAGAGCCCAAGTAAAAATAAATGCATTAAACAGGATAATTGCATTTGTTTGGAAGTTTCCATGGCCTTAGACATTCTTTTCACCTTTTTGTACTTGATGACATGACTTAGCAGCGCTTCAGATATATATCCATTGGTCAATATGTAACAAGTCAAATGAAGTCACCTCTCACTAAACCAAATTGCCAAAGTGCATTCGAGCTGATATTGATATACATTTCCATGAATTAAGACCATTTTCGCCATAAAACCAACACTGCAAGGGAATGAGCCAGGTCGGGCCCCAAAGTAGGTTCGGCTAAAATAAAATTTCGTTTTCATGCAACCGACCTTTGAAATGCCTCAGGCACCTTGAACATGCCTCTGGAGTTGATCAGTACAATTTTCTTATCACTGAACTGAGTTTGCAACTTTTAGGCACTTGTGCCCAAAACACTAAAATGGCCTCAAGAACTGGCTCTGAAAACTGATTAAAACATCTTTCTGTATCTCCCCATCTGAAGGAGAAGTAGTCCGATATATTGACTATCATCCTGAAAAACCACTCCTCATGAAGAATCCCAAGTGGTAAGATATTAATGCACAAAGTTGATTTAATTGCTCTGCCAGCATTTGAACCTGTTAAAATCAGTGTGCAGGGACCTCAAAATGCCCTTACTAAAAATATCAAATGATCTCCGCAGATCCCCAAATCTAGGGCATAGATACCTTGAAGTACAAAGAAGACCATAGAATGTTTAATTCAACCAAAAGGTTGGCTGGGTGCAAATGGTGAGCTCATGAAAATGGCAACTTAAAAAGATGCAACAGCGAAAGTGCAAAAAACTCAATAAAGTGGCTCAAGAAACCCTCTTGGCAAACTGATCAAACGGATTGGCTATGACTTGAAAATTGGCATGTGGACTCACCTATATGCATAGAAATCAATGTATTTTGAATTTCAACATGACAATCAACTGGTCAAAAGTTATAGGCACTCAAAGTAAGCCACTTGGTAGAATCTGCAATTGCACCTATGATGGACTTTCACCTCACCCCTTGAAATGGGTACATGATAAACTGATCCAAACTGAAATTTGAAAGTTGCAAAATACTTCATAGGCTAAATGAAAGGTACAGGACACATTTACCAAGCCTTACCCTTTGATAATTAACTGGCTCCATTTTATCCCTTTTCAAACTAAACCACTATGGTTGATTCACTAGGTGGTCATTTGAAAGCGTAGATGCAAAAATTTGAAATGGGCCTCTCAAATTCACCAAATTGTATAATTCCCAATAGTGGCTCTGACTGGGGATGGTTGATTGCAAGATCAACACAAGAATCTAGAATATTTGGTAAAGCAGACCACCCAAAAAACAAATCACTTCTGTTCTTCTCAAAAACAAAGGGATCCTTATTCTACCTAAGCAGCAAGGCACTTTATTGAAAACCACACAACTGAAGCAAAGCAACTATACAATATAGATACAATTTATTTACATATGGCTCCTAGCCACCAAAGTTGAAACCAACTCTTTCCCTTATCAAAAATATGATTCTCATCACTTAATAATGTAAACAATCTGAAGCAAACACTAATCATCAGATAAATGTTTCTATTATGACACACATCTTTCAACATGCTTTTCCAATCAGCATTATATGCATACTCATCATGAGCATAATTTTGAACCTTACTTTCATGATCAACACTGAAACATATCCATTCTTTTCATCATCTACTAAGTGCAATAAATCAACATCTTTAATATCCCATTCTTGAAAAATAACCATACCTCTGGCTCAAGCATATAATCTGAAATAAAATTTGAACGTTCACTCATCTTCGCATGAAAAACTTCAAGATGGGGTTCAAACACACTGTAAGCAACCCATTATAAAAAACTTCATCCTGACACATGTCACTGCTGCATGGAACGGTATCAACATCATGGATTGGTTCATCATTTACAACATCTGGCTGATCAATTATTTCTTCATACAAAGGGTTAGAAACCAAATGAAGAATCCCCTTATGAATATTGTGACAACGAAGTGGTTGGTCCATATCTATATCAACATTGAATAAAATATTAAAAAATTTACTAAAGATACCATCCATCCTATCATCATAATCATCTTCATCAAACAAAGAAGAAATTGAAAGTGGGTTGGAACTATCTTCAGCATTTCATGTTTCACAATCACAAAATTTCATCCTATGACCATCATTCTTAGAATCAAGATAGTCATACTTATCTTTCCATAATTGATCTTCTTTACCAATAGAACACTCATCATCAGTTAAAGAATAAAGATGAATATCACTACCATTTACTTCATCTGATGAGTATCCAACATGTTCACTTAAATTTTCTGTCACAAAACTATCTGTTAGATCAACATGTTGTTCATCAAGTGTACAAGCATTCAATTCATAGTCTTTTTCTGAAAAATCATCTTCACCATATTGCAAAAGGTCTTCATTAATAACTCTAAGGCTCTCCAACATTTGTACTTTCTTGTCCACAACTTCAAGAGCTTTTCTAAGTTCTGCAATCCTCTGCAATTGCGTTGCACTTTGTTGTTCAATGTGACATTCTTTAAAAATCTTTTCATCAATGTGGGTTGTATTTTCATTGAAATCATGTGTACCATTAAAAAAATTTGAATTAATTTTGTGCACAACTTTCATATTAGAAAGATCATCAAAATGATTATAAGAAGTGAAATTTGAAAATACTCTTACTTCATCTTCAACACAATTGACATTATCAATATCTATATGAGGATCAACCATTGTTTGCACCAAACAACTCTGATTTTCATTGGGAATTAAATTATCATGGTTGCCAACACAAGTATGAACACCAAAACTCTAAACATTACTTCTCACTTCACACTTAGTTGCAGCATTACAAACACTATGACAACAGACACCGACAGATACAAGTCTTTTAGGAATGCCATATTTTAAATTTTTCTCAATATCCATGGTTGTCACAAATGCCTGATGCAATGCCTTTCGCTCTTTCTCCCTCAACATGTAACTCATCTTACTTCCAAGGCATCCAAATAAATCACTAAAGACACTTCGTCATTCAGTTTATACCCTCGTGGGATCTTAGCTAGTGCTTTGGAAAATTTGACATTGAAGGCTAGCACTAATTCACCTTCCTCAACTCTATTCTCCATCAACTTCCTCAACACATCATTAAAGTTTATTCTCTCAACAAATTGCTCAAGAATAGATGCAACTAATTCTTCCCATGAGGGAATAGAAGCTTCCTGCAAAAATGAGAACCAAATCATGGCATCCCCTTTCAAGCTCTACACAAACAACTTCATGCAAATATCCTCATGACAGATATCATAGTCATTCATTAAATCAGCAAAGTTTTGCACATGCATTCTTGGTGATTGTAATTGGTATCCATTAAACAATGGTAAGTGCTTCCTAATGTCACTTGGAATCTAATTCGGGTAACCAGGTATGCCATCAAAACAGAATGGCACATAACTTTTAATAGAGAAATTTCTACATCAATCCATTACTAACTGCAACCTTGCTTGAATACATTCACTATTTTCAACCAATAAAAAATATTGCAGCTAGAGTCTACCTTCTCTATTATTCAAAATACTTCACACATGCTTTTAAGATGACAGGAGCATGCAACCTAACTTATTCATTTTCCTTCTTAGTGCTGAAACTCACTTGGTAAGGAACAAAATTTCTTACAATTTTTTAATGCCAATTTTGGCAAATACTTGGATATTGCAGCTGCTGCTCTGATATTTGGTGAGATGTTTCTTAGATCTTCTAACATTTTACACTGATCTTCATATAGAGTCACCACCTCCTTCACGGAGCAAAATATCTTCAATAAATTTTTGGGATCTTCAATCAACTCCAAGCATCTGCTAAATCTTTGCTGCAAGTTCGCCAAATCTTTTAAAACTTTTACAATAATGCACACTAGTGCAGAGATCTTTCAGAGTTGCCACTCACTGCTGTGAGAATTTATAAATCATTTATAAAACAAGAATAGATTTAGACTTACACAAACATAAAAGGATAATAGATTTACAACCCTTTTATGACTCTTTCCTCAAATGGACATGACTGGACAAATTGGCTTTAATTTGGCAAAAAATTTACATCCTTCTCCCCAGCAGAGTTGTCATTTTTGTTGTTCACCAAAATTGGTTAACCCAAGTTCACCTCCAATTGATTCTATGAAAGAGTCAGTTTCAAACAATGAAATACTTTAGGACTTGGACAACATAACATAGGACCCTAAATGATCCTCCTGCCCTTCAGGTTCTGCTAGACCTAGGGGGGGCACCCTTTTGATGCATAGAAATAACCCATTAAACACTTATGATAGCATCAATAGAAAGTAGATAGATCTCACCAGGGCTCAACAAAAAGTAAGTTACTGCAGATGGGCTAGATCTACACATACAACTCAACTATGTTTGAGCATGAGATAGGTGGAACATTTCAACATGACATAAAATAAAGATATTCTGATTTGATTTTATATTGTTTGAGAATCCTCTTAATTGTAAGATCAGTGCCTTATCCAAAGACAATAGAGTCATACATCAAACTATAGATGAAAACTTCTACTGCAAATCCATCTTCATTATTAAATACTCCTGCATTAATGCCTTACATAAATCCATTACTCGGCTCATTCACAAAAAATGTCAAATCCAGGACATGAACCCTATTTTATTAATATTTGTTCACAGAGTTTAAAATCTTCCTTGAAAGATTACCTACAAGTAAACATTACACTCACAGACACAGTTGCTCATGAGAAACTTGATCCTCCTTAAGGATCTGATTTGAATAAAATAAAAGTACACTTCAGAGACAAATTCTTTATGAATTTATGCATGCCTTACATACATAAAAACTTGCAATTAGGAACACCTATAACATGAATCATACTCTATTATCTGGAAAAGGACATTGCCCTGTACAATCTTGAAGAAAACTCAGAACTGGAAACCATAAAAATCTGGAGCATTACTCCAAAATTCTGGAACCCTTACAAAAGAGAAGAAATGAGAATATGAAGGAGGGGGAAAAGACCAGAATGCATTAGATGTCGCCATGTGTCCTTTTTCCCAACTGAAAAAAATTTCCCTTCTCCTTCCGGTGGAAACTTCTCTCAAAATATCTAATTTTTGTTGAAACTAACTACATGATTGGATTCTTCATCCCGAGAGCTTTCCAACGGTATATAGTATATATATGTTTGGGCAAAAAATACCCCTTAGGAGAATTAATCTCTCAATATGGACCCATCATTAAAATTTTTGATTTTTACCTATAGTCTGGACTATGTTATTAACTTTGATTTTTCGCCTGATTCTTGACTTGCGCCCTGCCATGTGGTAGCTTGTTATTCGCTTGTGGCACCACCTGGGATGACACCTCATCATTACATCACCTGCCTTGCAACATGGCAGCCACCTCACCTGCCTCGCGGACTGTCACCTGCTTGCCACTGGACTGCCACCTCGGCTCCATCTCACCGGAACCCACCATATGGACTGCCACCCGGACCTGCCAGCTCATCAGTCGCTATTTTGTGAAGGGTAACTTTCGTTCACCTTCGTATAGCGACACAACGTCCACCATCTGATCATCTCAAACTTGCTCGATCTTTAATTTTCCCTTTTTTGCACGTGCCTTGTCATTGATCCGCGATGGGTAATGTTCGAGCACCTTTGCATAGCGATGACCGTCCGATCATCTGCAACCTGCATGCTCATTAACTTGCCTTTTTGCTGCAAAATTTGGGTGCCTTGAGAAACGTTCACGCGTGCGGGGTCCACTTGGATCGCCAAGCTAGTTCCTTGTGTCAAAAGCCTCAAGGCTTTGACACTATAGATATATGTGTCTTTTCTTTTAAATACTAAAACCTCCCAACACGTAGCCAATGTGGGAATATAGTTTAGGCCTGGCACTGCATTTTTTGAAACTTTCTTTATGTCTGCAATAGTCACGCAGAGGACTGCGGGCATATGTTGTGAAATTTGGCTTACACCTGCAAATCGTATTTGTTGGAAGAATTTTCAATGCTTCCTCATACACCATCGCACAGGAGGAGAGTTTTACACCTGCAGTGCACTTGCTGAGGTTTATAATGGATCGTTTGTTTGCCATGCAGAGGAGAGGATGGTAGGTTTTACACCTACGAATTGCATTTGCTAGAGTTCTAAATCCCTTTTTGTTCCATGTGCCACGCAGAGGGAGGAGAAGACTATGAATCTACTAAATTGAATTTGCTTGAAATTTAATGTAGTCTTTACAAAACCCACACGTGAAGGATGTTGGCAATTTACACCTGCCAATGGCATTTGCTAGAGTCTTAATGCCTTTTCCCATCACACCACAAGAAATGCAATTGTTTGAAGGTTTCTAAATGCCTTAATTAACACCACACCACTCACAACTCATGGCAAGAAAAGACTGGCAAAGGGTGTGGAATTTGGCTTAACGCCTGCCAATTGCGTTTACTTGAGAATTTCTTCTGGCCCTTTAAAACCCCAATTTGGAGCCCAAGTAAAAATAAATTCATTACACAGGATAAATGCATTTGTTTGGAAGTTTCCATGGCCTTAGACATGCTTTTCACCTTTTTGTACTTGATGACATGCATCAAGAATTTTAAATCTTCACTCTAAAAATGACTTAGCAGCGCTTCAGATATATGTCCATTGGTCAATATGTAACAAGTCAAATGAAGTCACCTCTCACTAAACCAAATTTCCAAAGTGAATTCGAGCTGATATTGATATACATTGCCATGAATTAAGACCATTTTCGCCATAAAACCAAAACTGCAAGGGCATGAGCCAGGTCAGGCCCCAAAGTGGGTCCGGCTAAAAAAAAATTCGTTTTCATGCAACCGACCTTTGAAATGCCTCAGGCACCTTGAACATGCCTCTGGAGTTGATCAACACAATTTTCTTATCACTGAACTGAGTTTACAACTTCCAGGCACTTGTGCCCAAAACACTAAAATGGCCTCAGGAACTGGCTCTGAAAATTGATTAAAACATGTTTATGTATCCCGCCATTTGAAGGAGAAGTAGTCTAATATACTAACTATCACCTTGCAAAACCACTCCTCATGACGAATCCCGAGTGGTAAGATATTAATGCACAAAGTTGATTAAATTGCTCTGCCAGCATTTGAACTTGTTAAAATCAATGTGCAAGGATCTCAAAATGCCCTTACTAAAAATATCAAATGATCTCTGTAGATCACCAAATCTAGGGCATAGATACCTTAAAGTACAAAGAAGATCATAGAATGTTTAATTAAACCAAAAGGATGACTGGGTGCAAATGGTGAGCTCATGAAAATGGCAGCTTAAAAAGATGCAACAACGAAAGTGCAGAAAACTCAATAAAGTGGCTCAAGAAACCCTCTTGGCAAACTGATCAAACAAATTAGCTATGACTTGAAACTTGGCATGTGGTCTCACCTACATGTATAGAAATTAATGCATTTTTAATTTTAACATACGATCAACTGGTCAAAATTTATAGGAGCTCAAAGTAAGCCACTTCGTAGAATCTGCATTTGCACCTATGATGGACTTTCTGCTCACCCCTTGAAATGGGTACCTGATAAACCAATCCAAACATAAATCTAAAAATCTCAAAACACTTCATAGGCCAAATGAAAGGTATATGACACATTTCCCAAGCCTTACCCTTTGATAATTAACTGGCTCCATTTTATCCCTTTTCAAACTAAACCACTCCGGTTGATTCACTAGGTGGTCATTTGAAAGCGCAGATGCAAAAATTTGAAATGGGCCTCTCAAATTCACCAAATTGTATGAGTCCCAACAATATGCATCAATTTTATTCTATTATCTAACCAAATATGCTTGAATTACTCTTTTTGAACCAAAGGACCGCTCTCAATATAACTACTAGTTGTGTTTACAATAGACTCAAAAAGAAAAAATCGAGAGTCGTTTCACGTTATTCATAACTAAGAAACAGAGAAATGTTGGTGATCTCTTTCAACCATAATGTACAGAAAAAAAAAAAGGAAGAAGAACTAATGTGCCTTTGCATTCTCATGATCTCTAACTGAGAAAAGCAAAAAAAAATGTCCATTTTTACACAAATTTGTGTGGGGTTTTCTACTTTAGTATTATGGTTTTGTATAACTAAAGACTTTTACATTCTCTAACTTTGGTGTTTGTTTATTGATCAAATTATGAGATGTCCAACTTAAGTAGGCAAATCTCATTAGAATAATGGACAGGCCATTTGGTTAGAATATGCAGCTAACAATAAAAAAATTACTCCTTGTCAACCATTGAAGTAGTGGAGGGTGAATTGTTAGATTTCAAATACACGTGTCTTTCTTTTTCATTTCCTTTTTAAAGAATCAATTTTATTTTTGTGCAATGATGATTTTGAAAATCATATTTTATCAAACAAATCTCAAGAAGGTGAGAAAACAAAGAGAATAGAAAAGAAAAGGAAGAGTAAAATTTGAAAGAGGGTATGCACTGTAGAACACAAGATATCACTAAGAGGGTGGGGGGGGGGGGGTGAATCAATAATTATAAACAATTTCAAACAATGTATGCAACCAGTAGGATAATGAAAACACTAACAAGCAACCACACACAAGAGCACATCACATAACACCATATATACAAGGAAAACACAATGTGGGAAAAACCTCGGTGAGATATGTTGCTGGAGATCTATTGCTCCAATCTAGCCTCACAATGAAATAACAGTTTTACAATGTTTTAGGGCACCAACCCAAGGGGCATCAACCCCTAACAATTTATGGGCACCTACCCAAAGGAGCACCAAACCGTGATCTATTTTGAGAACCAACTCAAGGAGCACCAACCCCTACACTGAGCACCCACTTAGTGAAATACAATGAGATATAAAAACAATACAATGATAAACACTTTATTACAAATGCATTTTGTAACCTTTGCAACCTATTCACTCTATCGGTTGAACTATTTTCTGTCACACTGCTTCTTCTCTACCGGATCTCAGTTCTCTCTATCTGAATCCTCTTCAACTCTGTAATGTCCGCCAAAATACCCCAAAGAGTTAAAGCCAAACTACTCTAAAGAGGGCTTTTTTTTTTGCTCAAGCATAATTCTCATAATGATACCACATCTATTTCCCTAGGGTACATTAACGTCATTACTTAATCTCAGCAATGACATCTACTTACTAACCTTCATTAACCCTCATTAACTATCAATATCCATTACTAACTATCATTGGCTATCCTTATATATCATGAGCTATCACTACCTATCCTTTGATACCATGCACATACATAGACACAATCTAGCTATATGTCCCATCATGACATGTGACTACATGAACGTGGATGCAATCTATTAATTTCATATGCAAGATTATCCTCTTTAGTCTAATGTCCATTTGAGCACCAAATCCAAATACTCCTAATCCCTTAACCATCTCTTACCTATGTGAAACATTATGCATCTATCATTATTAACCGTCTCCTAATGCATGATCATTAATTCCATTAACCTCTAACCCTATTTTTCATAAATCTAAATTTGCTTAGCATGATCATTTACTATCATGAACCTTACATGTACAATGTAATATGTAAATACTTCCCTTGTTTCCTTACATAATGCATAATATGAAATGTATACATTTCCCTATCATTACATGCTTCATATGAGATTTCTACTCCTATTATGATAATTTCTTTCATGCAGCCCACCTACATAATGCAATGGTTTATATGCCTTTCCTATGTATTATTACTATGAGATGCATGCTTACTAACTTGGAAATGCAACTAAAAGAATGTTAACATTACCTACACTTGATATGAGTCATTGAAACCATCTTAATTATGCAACCAAGGGATTATTACATTCATTACTAATAATATGATTTCAGCCATACATCTTATTTATTTTTTATAGTGTTAATCTTAAGGTTCATTGCCACATAATGTTTTAGTGCAACTACACATGATTTCAGATATGTTTCTATTCTAGTTTTCATTCCACTCTTCTAAGATTCTTGCATAATGTTTCTAACCACTAGTTTGATTTCCACTACCTAACAATGCTACTAACACATTATCATGGTTCTAAGTTTACTTCCAACATCAACGTAGAATAATAGAATCAACTTAAGAATCAATGCCTCATTCCAACAAGAACATAAACAATACATTATATACATTGCATATTAAAGTCATTTAATGATTACATTGCTTGTCCAAGACTAACATGACCATGAGTATGCTATGATTACAACTCGTCACATAGTTCTTCAACATGACCATAGCTCACCAAATGTAAATACAAATGATCAACTCCAACTATTACAAATGTTTACATCACATTTACTTGATCATCAATTACTTCAAGAGTTTCATCCTTTCAAGTCTAGGATTACTAATACATATATCTGCTGCCATAAAGATCCTAAGCCATCAAGGTGAAGATCCAATCCACACATGGGGAGAAGAAAACCAGCCAAGAAGGGAAAACCCCAATGGTAAAAAGCACCAACCACCCGACCAATGTGGAACCTACAAGGAACCATCCCCCATGCTAGGAGATGACGTAAGGTCCCAACACACACTCTACATCTAGGTTGACGCTCAAATCCAAAGGACAAGACTACCACAAGACACTCATTCATGAAGCAAACACAACCAAGTACAATAAGAAAATCCCAGAGGCAATCAACAATAAGGAATTGATGCAATGCAAAACAACAGGGGATCACATGTAGGAGTGGAGTATCATCATATGTCATACATAAAACACACAACATAGGCACTAGCCTGATGGACATGTGGAGCCATCTCAACCTATGAGAGACTAAGGGAGATTAGCTTACGGTCTTCACAACCTTCTCATGCTTATCCTAAAACATCCTCCCTAGGAATAAGTCACGACGCACAAATCAATTTGTTATCTTATTAATAAACCTATCTACCCATCCCATGTTAATTTTTAGGTTATCGTTTGTTTATAATGCAAGGTAAACCCCCTTGTGCCCTGACCATCTAGACTTCATTCATCCTTACAAGGAGCCTCATGATAGTCCATCTCTCATGACCCCGGTCATCATAAGGAAGCCCACTCCCCTAAACATGGACTAGTACAAAAAGGAAAATATGCCCAAGAGGTCCTAAAACAAGTATTCAAATCTTGAAATGAAACTCATAGCATGCAGCCCACAAACTCACACATGAACATAAACATGAACAATGCCACAACAACAAAGAAAACAAGAAGAGGAACCTCTTAGAATGAAATCATAAATAAAAAGGCCACACACAAGGCCATCATAATCTACTGCCAAACATAGAAACAACATCACAACAAGGCCATTCACTTGCTGGAAACAAAACATCAAGGTGAAACCTTCTCTCATGGCAATCTCAATATGAAAGAAACCAATAAAACCACAACATGAAGATCAGAAGTTCATAAATTATCATAAAACCTCAAACATGAATAAACATGAAGATCAGATGTTCATAAATCATCATAAAACCTCAAATATGAATAAGAGAATTTTTGGAAGACAATAACATATAATAACACTTAGAAACAAACCCAAATGAAATAGACCAAGTGTGGTGAAGGTTAACATCCAACAAATATCAATCCTGACAAACCATGAACAACCAACAATTCTCACAGAGTGTAAATTCCAACAATAACGATTTCAGCACTCTCACACAATAATACCAAACACTCCCAAAAGAAAGACACCAATCAAGGAAGCCCAAAACTATAACCATGGTTGCACAGGAAGGAAAAGGCATTTCCACTGTCATGAATGGTGCCCACGGGAAAAATATACAATATCAAACCATACAATATGCATAATCAAATAAAACTCCTTAATCCCATAATTCTCCACTACAAATGATATTCTATGTAAAGAAATGTTCAATACTACCCCATATCCTTCAAGCAAACACAGGTACGAAGAAGACACGGGTAACTTCACAAATCTGAATAAAAATAAAACAAAGGACAAGAAGTTGACCTCAACCCTGTGTGATGGAAGGCAATAGATTGATGAAGAGTTTTCCCCAAGTCCTCCAGCGATCCAGAAAAGCAAAGCCAAGACCAAGCTCCAAAAATCAATCCAAGAAGTTGCTGACCCAAAAAAAATTTCAGAGAGGAAGAAGAAGAGGCCCCAAAAATATTACGGCAACAACATAAAAAGTAAAGAAAATTAAACCAAAACCCTAGCCTCTCTTCTAGCTAATGAGATTATTTCATTTGAAATATATCTCATCCCAGATCTTAGGGTTAGATAATATAGTTTTCCCATTGACTTTTTCAATAAAATTTAAAAACAAAGAAGATAATAATATAATATTTTAACACATTATTATTATGAATGGGGAGGTATTTTATATTAATTTAGCCTATAGTTTTATTTCCCCCTTATATAATATTAAAGCAACTATATATAAATGAAAATGTAAATTAATTAAATAAATCAAGGAGGGGTTATGAATAAATAACCAAGTCCCCCAAAACTATATTAAATGAGATTAATTTAAACACTAAATAAAATTAACTATAAACAACAAATAAATAAATAAATTGAATACAAACATTAAATATCAAATGAACCCCAAGGCAATATAAAGTTATAAACATTAAACATTAATTTAATTAAAACACTAAATGAATATGGTAAGTTATAAACAATAAATCAACTCCTATAAATAAAATATTAATTTTCAGATAAATGATCCAAAATCTCAAATATCAAATAAACAATAGATATTAAATAAAGCATTAAGAAACCTTAATATCCAAAAACCATTGAGTCTAATACGTCAAAATACACATAATAACCATATAATCACAAATTGATATTAAGGTAATTAATTTAACATTATTGATCACATAAATGACCACCAACTCATTCCACATACTCACATACCAAGGCGACCAAGCTGACATGGTGATTCACGCTCACGCCAACGACACACACAAGTGACAACATAGACCTAGAGTGTGTAAGGGGAAACAACTTCATCTCCGAAACCACATATTACCATTGGGAAAGGACACACTCACACCTATAAGGCCAGGGGATCTCACACCTAGGAATCCAGAAGGAATAGATGTCTGATGCCTGCAAATCCCGCAACTGCAACAATGATACATACACACACACACACACACACACACACACCCATATATATATATATATATATATATATATATATATATATATATATATATATATATATATATATATATATATATATATATATATATATATATATATATATATATATATATATAATAGGCAAGTGGTAGAATTTCGCAATGGCACATCCCGCTCAGAATGAGTGATGTGACGTTGATTCTCCATGAAAACAGTCAAACAATATACAAACAATAGTCTATATCTCATGACATCATCTTATCATATGTACTTAGGAATGGGGTTAGTACATCCATAATATCACTAAATGTATAACCAGGCTAATCTACAACATAGCTAAGCATGTATAATCCATCAAACACATGAATGCACATAAAAACCATCAATATGTAAACCCAACAATCCACATAGATAGTACGAAAATATTCTCATCCATAGAATCATCAGAGCAACATACACCCACCTAATGTTAATCATTGAAATGAGTAACTGAAACATATGGAGTCCTAAACTTAACTTGAGACATCAAATAGGAATATAAACAAATCTATTAAGAGAAACACACAGGATGGGTTGAAGAAGGGCACTACATCCTCCCCCCCTTGAATTTGACTTACTCTTGGAAGTCGCAAGGGTTAAGGTAACAACAAGCATTATTCAACCAAAACAATTTATGCAGGCATGGACAAATTGTTAGTGTCTTTTACATATAATTACCAAAAGTATGCTTGTTTCATTATTTAACGTCTCATCAATCCATTCATATTATTTTTTTAAACATTTCCTAACTCAAGGTAAGATTTCAACACCCGAATTTTCATTCTTTTAACTTATTTGTTTGGGATAATGCATTTGACAAGAGACAACAAGTTACAAACCTCCTACTACTTACCATATGTATGCTAAATTGCTAAGATATTACCAAGGAAACTTCATTTAACCTAATTTGCATACACAAAACTCATAATTTCTATCATCGAGTAGGCAAAAATCAAAATAATTCATACTATTTAAGCATGCCAACACTCTTTTAGTATCTATTTGTACAGACATAAGAAAATAATTATACATTTGTACAATATTTTCCATATAAAGAAATCCCTAAATCACTGAAGAGGTCATAAAATAGGTCTAAATGAAAGATAAATTTCTCAGAAGCATACCTTTTCAGGTCAATTTATCCAAGACAACCCAAAATATTTAAAATTAGGTGATCTATTTATTTACAAAAGTGTTATTCTTGACACATAGAGAATATATATTTTCTACCATACTTTCGCTATGCTACTCTGATTCAATCATCCTTATTTATTAACCATACATTAAATATTCACATAAGTTTTGAAGACATAAGATCAATGACTGGTTTTTGATTAACTATTTGTGCATCATAAGCTACTCAATCCCAAGCACTTATATATTTATTAGATTCGTAAATTTGCCAATATGTTTGCTTTACTAACATATTTTATCTATTTAACTAATATTGTCATTGTCTAATTAAATGTTTAGTCTAGTGTAATTCTCTGTAGTGTTCTCCCTTGCACATACTATCAGAGGTCCAATAAGAACATGATAGAAACAATACTTAACACACAACGAGGGTCCATAAGACATTCACATTTGGAATGGTCACCATTAATAGTAAAAGAGAAACTAGAAAGAAAAATACTAAAATCCAAAATCATGAAAAGAAGAAAATTTGCTGGTGAAATCCAATCAAGAACAAAGTGTGACAAGTGCCACTTAAAGGTAAATTAAAATAACAGAAGCAAGAAATTGGTGACTAGTCCAAGGTAAGGAAAATCCAAAACCACATTAACTCTATCAATACCACTCACAAATCATAGAAAAAAACAAAACCAAATAAACAATTCATTCAATCCACATCATGAGGTGACTAGTGTTAGTCACACCATATGGAGTAAGTGTTGCACAACACCCAAGGGTATGATTCCCTTGAATGAGTAGAGAGTGTATGCCATGCATTTAAGACCTTTACTTAAATTCTATATTTTCCTAATTTCCTTTAATGCAATGCACCCATTTTAACGAAGTTCTATATGAGTATCTTATAGGAAAGTGACAATTTCAAGGGAGGGATGGAGTAACTACTACACCCAAACTTATTATTAACATAAATCTCTTTTGCATGTATCTCTACTACGGTTTTCACAATCCTATTCATAGAACTTACTTTTCCTTGTCATGCCATTCAATGTGTACACTCATTACCCTATTTGGACTCACTTCCTAACATTACTTTAAATGCAAGCATTTATGGAACAAGTATTTTCAGCCTTTCCAAGATACTATTTGTGTCGACTTGAATTTCATCCTCAGAATGCTACCTGCAACAAGTTAGTTTCACAAAATACCAATGGAAATGCTACAGGAATCCAAACTCAAACAATGAAACTACATGAAATACATATGAAATAAAAATACTAATATTACCTTCATGGTTTATGTCTCATTGTGTCCTAACTCCACTATTCCTGGTTGCAGATGGTGTGCTCTTAGACAAGCACTGATAGCTTCCAAGATGACATATGAAGAATGGACTGATAACTAATAGTTAACAAATGCTATGATATGCAATACTGCATGGTTATGCTAAAATGATTATGCTTAAATGCTAATTGTTATTTTCTTCAAGATTAAAACTCATGGATGCATAAGTTTTCACAAATGATTAGCTTGAAAACTCACTTGAAGACTAACTCTCTCTCAACTGGAGCTCTTGATTTAATAGACCTTGAGAGGATGAGATGATGTGTCTTAGATCAATAGTCATGATCAAATCTATAGATTTGGATGGCTGTGAGCAAAGGTGAAGGTTGAGAGAAAGGGGGAAGGAGAAGACAAGTGTCACTCATCTCACCTTGACTGGGTTGCTGACTGAGGGAATCTAGGGATGGTTGGAGAAAATTTAGGCATGAGAGGACAAGTGGACTCAAGTCCTTCCTAAGATGTAGGGGGTGTTGGAGAGAATATAGAAGATGGTTATGAAATATGTGTACGTACACAATATTTCATTAATTTCGAAGGTTGAAGATAAGTGACTAATAAATAATTTATTTATTTAAATTTTGTTGAATTAATTTAGCCACATGATGGATGGGTTGGCAAAGGGGAGATGAAGTGGAGATGGAAGGTGAGTTGGATAAGAGGGATTAAATAATTTAGCAAATCATTTAATATTTGAGACTATAGGATAGGAAAATAACTATTAAATATTAGATATTTAATTGATTGAAGGAGATAATTAAATATTAGATATTTAATTAATTAGAGGAATAATTAAATATTAGATATTTAATTATTTTAGAGGAATAGGATAGATGAATTAATTAATATAATATTAATTAATAGAAAGACACGAAATGAATTAAATAAATTAATCTTTTCAAATTAACTATTTAATAGAAGAATAATTATTAAATAAATATATAATATTTATTTAATCGCTCAGCCATTTTTATGTGTATACATTTTGCCCCTCTTTGAAATAATGTCAAGACAAGATTATTTCAAAGATTAAATCAAGTCTCGATAGTGCGCCTGGCGAAGATTAAAAATCCTGATTGTGTTCCCCCTCAGGAGATTGATCGTGAAATTATTGAAAACTTTGGTTTGAATGATTGATCTCATGATAATTGATAAAAGGTTCTGTCAATTAAATTCATTTGTAAATAACAAATTAAATTACCCCATTGAATAGCATTAATTACTCTTTCAAATAGTAAATATTAAATTAACCAAGGTTAATTTTAATTTCATTTTATCCTTGTCAACTTGTGAAGAAAATTGTTTAGGTGAGGTGGCGAAATGGTGATTCCTGTGGAGAACCATCGATTTGAGCATGTTCGACGATATCAGTGACCTCCTAAGTATGGGTATCCGGTATGTATCTTATCCCAAGCTTTTTTTTCAACTTGTCATACAACTTTTCATTTTTTTAGGCGCGTTTTTGAATTTTGAATTTATTCTTTTTGTGATTTTCGGCATTTGGTTAGCGCTTTTCCATTTAGATTTAGTGAATATGCAATTAGGTTTAGTGCATTTTCTCATGATAGCACGTATGCTCATTAGGATAGTGCATATGTTAAGGATGTTAGCGCATATGCATCGATTAGCACTTAGGTGTCATTTGTTATCGCATATGCATTGTTTGATAGTGCTTTTGCACGTTTCACGCATTTGTGCATAGGGTTAGCGCATTTGTTGAAAAATTTAATGCATATGTCGAAGACTAACAGAAGGAGCACCACCAGCACAGGAGACTAAAGTAGCGTCAGTGGGCACAGAGGCACAAGGGCGAGTCAAAACCGCATCAACCAAGGCAACTATAGGACCACCACCACACCCAAACAGAGCAACAACATTCAATGGTCAAGGTGTAGAGGTGCCACACCCAGACGAAGCAACAACATTCAACGGTTGAGTCACAGAGATCAAACATCTCGATGAAAATGTGGGCCTGAAAAAGTGGAATCGTAGAAACGGGTTGCAACCTGTTTGACAAAATGCCTCATATAAATTTGGTATTGTGAAATGTTTGATAGAAATCCTGAATCAAATATGAGCTCATGGAACTTATGTCAGCGTATGTCGAGATATGAAGTGATGGATAAGCGAAGGGAACAAACTGTTTAACAAAATGTATTGAAGCAAATTGTGGTCACATGACACAGCAGATGGTTCAAGGCTCGCCAGGGAGGACGAGCAAAAACCACAACAACATCATCAAAAATGCCACAACAATAGCAAAAAGCCACGGCAGTAGCATAACGCAACCACAGTAACAAAAGAAACCCGACACCAGTGACAAAGGGTAAAAAAAATTTATCGTGAGAGGAAGTTGAGCATTGAGTAACTTAGAGTGATGCAGCAAAACATGCAACCAGGGTTACTAGGACTTGGACCTGTGGGAGTTAGGTGGGTTACGTGGCAACTACAAGATGATATATCAAAGAATAGATGCTCTTTTAATGGAGTCCAGTGGTTTCCAGGCAGGCATCGGGATAAGGGGAGAGAAAGAAGATTCATGTGACATTGGTTTGCATGCTGACTAGATTGAACACCACAACCCTCGTTTGACATTTGTGAGGGGACACCAATGTTCTCACATTGTTCTTTATCTGAATCGCAGGCTAATCCTGCTAATCTCCCATCATATGTGACTTGGCCAAACAATACCCAGTTGATAAACCCCAAATTCCTTTCAACCCCAAACAATCTCCCAATAAACAACTTGCATCAAGGAGCACCCTTCAAACCAAAATAGATTACATAGAGCCGGAGAAAGAAAACCCCTTCCACATTACTTCCCGATCCACAAGAACTTAACTTAGATGCAGAAGGTAATGGGAAAAGTCTAAATGAAACAGCTAAAGAGGGTAGTCGGGCTCCAGTCTTGCCAAAGAACAAGATTGCTGCTAACACTAGAAAATCAGGCAAATCTGAAGGTGTGTATAAGATCGTTTTGTCAGACCACCTTATTCAGCCTCAAATAGATCTGCTACATGCCACAACCCTCATTGGTAAACTTCATTCTACTATTTCCTTTATGCAACTTTCATTTTGGGCTAAACAGAATTGGTTGGGCTTGAAGGATATTTTTTGATGGATAAGCAGTCTCTCTTTTTTATTGCCATTTTTTATTCTAAAGAATATAGAAATTGTGTTCATAGATTTAAGGGATGGTTCTGTAAGGGTATTGGTATTATCACTTTGGTGTGGGTTCCAAATTTTTGCATGGAGTCAGTTCCCCCTCTTTTCATGCCTTTTTGGATTACTCTCTCGGGGCTCCCTCTTGAATATCGTGATCCAGATATTGTGGAAATTTTGGCTAACCAAATGGGTATTTTTATCAAGCACGATCTTATCCCATATGAACTAGCCCATTTGA
Organism: Cryptomeria japonica; assembly: GCF_030272615.1. Classification (NCBI taxonomy): domain Eukaryota; kingdom Viridiplantae; phylum Streptophyta; class Pinopsida; order Cupressales; family Cupressaceae; genus Cryptomeria; species Cryptomeria japonica. Next base: position 358,898,789 of record NC_081413.1, read on the forward strand.
TCGTCAGAGTATGCTTACTGCTAAACCTCACAAAACCACTTCCCAAGTCCATTATAATGACTTCCTCCATAGGGAAATGGAATCAAGACATTTGCATACAGGGTACTAGAGATATTGATGACCGTATAGATAAATTGGGTCATTTTAATTCACAGTGTCAAGGTTCGGGCATTGATGTTGTTAGGGTCTGCAAGGACTTTGTGATTGATTACCATAAATGCTCCTTTTATCAATCTGCTCCATCTCCTCCTTCTACAAAAAATGGGACAACAAGTGTAATTAACTCAACAGAGAGCTTCGTACCTCTAAACAATGTTGATAATATTGCAAGACCTTTCCAGGGTGCTCAGTTGTTTCAAGATGTTTCTCCTCTCTCTCTGATCCTCTCTCAATCCTTGTTGGGCTCTATGACTGACGCTTTACTTCCAGCAGAAAAAAGAACAAATCCCTCCAATTTGAAGAAATCTCCTCACTATCAGATTGCTATTTCTAGTTTAAGTTCTCTGCAAAAAATTGGGGGGAGATACAAGAAAGTATCTTTTAAGATCCATTGCTCTTCAATCTTGGCTGATTGGTTGTACAAGAAAATGTTTGCTTCCTCTCTCTTTAGGCAGCCCACTTCTTCTTTTTTGAGTTTAACTTCTATGGGAAACTCAGATACTCAACTCCAGGAACTCTATATATCATAGAATGAAAAGGTCAACCTAATTCACAACTTGATGTTTAATTGTCAACATTTCCATGTGATTCAATGTAGTCCTCCCATTCTTGGATCCTCATCGGATTCTCCAAATATTGAATTAATGACACATGATATCCTTATCTTTGTTGCATCAAACTTGATAGATGAAATTGCTCTTGAGGAATTTCCAGAAATTCAGGGTGTCCCTGTTGTTGATGCTACACCTCTTGCTCTCAATACTTCACCACCCATTCCCTCATCCTTGTTAGAATCTAATCATGTTGAACACCTTGTGGCTGAAGATAATTCATATCAGCCCTTTCAACCTTCCACACAGCTTGACTTTGATTTTTCTCAACATCTCTCTCTTGTTCAAATGATTTCTTCATCTCCTCTATTATATAAAACACCTAAAAAAAGAGGTCGGAAGCCAAAGATTCTTAAAACCCAAGAAGAGATTGCAGCAGGTATCCAGACCACAATTGTAGATAAGTTTTCACCCCACACAAGACCAAGAAGAACATGTTGTTCTTCTCAGATGCAATGAGGATCTTATCTTGGAATGTCAGAGGTTTGAATGCCTCTGACAAGAGGGGGTGGATCAAGCAGCATCTGGATTCCTCCTAAGCAGACATCATTTTACTACAAGAAACAAAGCTTTCAGATGAAGCCACTCAAAAGATTTTTAAAAAATGAACTTTATGGGATTTCATACATATTCCTGCAGTAGGGGCTTCGGGTGGTATTCTGACCTTGTGGAATACAAGGACAATCAAAGCAAAAACTTTGAGTCAAGGGACAAATTGGCATCTTATTCTTATTGAAAATTTTGATTTATCCTTTGTTCTCTTTAATATCTATAGTATAATAGCTCCTCAAGAGAAACATGCTCTTTGGAATACTATAACTTGTCAGATCCAACAACAGGGAGTTCAGAAAATCATCTTAGGAGGTGATTTTAATGCCATCTTGTCTCAAAATGAGAAATAGGGAGGCAATCCTACAACACCTAAGGTGATTGAAGATTTTAGATCTTTTGTGTCTGATAACGCCCTTTCTGACATTTCACCTTCTAATGGTCAATTTACATGGACAAACCAGAGAACTTCCCTTCAAATTGCAAGTAGATTGGATGAATGGATCCTTTTGAAATATACTTTCAACTCTAAAATTCTATCGTTCTCTAGGTCTGACCATTTTCCTATCGCATTATGTCTAGATAAACATGAAAATTCTCATCATAGATCTTCTTTTAAGTTTGAAAGAATGTGGTTTCGACACCCACATTTTCATGCTCTACTTCGTAAATGGTGGGTGAGTGCCTCCTTCTGCAGGGGGAACAAAATGTTTCAACTTTATATGAAAATGCAGTTTGTAAAAGCAAATATCAAAGTCTGGAATAGGAAAGTATTCAAAAATATCTTTGCAGAAAAAACAAAGGTAGAGAAGGAATTAAAGGACGTCAATGAACTTATCTTTTCTACTGGGATTAATCTAGAAATATTCTTAAAGAAGAAGTATTTACAAAGCTACTAGGAAGAATTGTGCTCTAGAGAGGAGGAATTCTGGAGACAAAAATCAAGGGAATTATGGCTAAAAGGAGATAAAAATACTAAATTCTTCCAGGCTTCTGCAAAGATTAAGCAAGCTACATCTACTATCTTTTCTATAAATGCCTCTTCTTCAGGGGAAAAATTAACTAATGAACAAGAAATTAGGGAAGAGGGTGAACTTTTCTATAAAAATCTTCTTGCTCCCTCCCCTCCTCTTGTTTCTAAGGAGTCCAGTGTTGACATATTGTTAGACTCCATTCCTTGTCTGATTTCACAACGTGATAATGATTATTTGATGCAACCTTTCTCTCTTGTTGAACTACAAGAGGTGGTATTTTTTATGGCTCCTGACAAGTCTCTAGGCCCTAATTGTTTCACCATACTATTCTTTCAAAAGTGTTGGGACGTTTTAGGCTTTGATCTTTTAATGGCTTTGGAGGAGTCAAGACAAAAAGCTTTTATTCTCAAGAACTTCAATTTAACCCATCTGGCTCTTATCCCCAAATCCAATAACCCTCAATCTTTTGCAGATTTTAGGCCTATCTCCTTATGTAATTCAGTGTACAATATTTTCACAAAAGCTATCTATCTCCAGTTAAAATCCTTGATACCTAAAGTAATATCTCTTCAACAAGGAGGTTTTGTTCCTGGCAGGGAAACATCGGAAGGTGGGCTTGTGGCCCATGAAGTTCTGCACTCAATTAGCTCTTCACAGTCCCCCGCTTTTATAGCTAAATTAGACATGTTGAAAGCATATGATAAAGTATGTTGGTCCTTTCTTTTGAGAGTGCTTAAAAAGTTTGGCTTTTTGGATAAGTGGTGCAAATGGAACAAAAATTGCCTCTCTGGGGCACATTTTTCAGTTATTGTTAATGGTAATCCTTCTGGTTTTTTCGAGCCACCCAAGGGGTTCAAAAAGGTGACCCACTATCACCTTTTCTATTCATTATCATGGCAGAAGCTTTTAGTAGATTGGTCAATAAGTAGTTGAGTCTGGGTTTCTGGAAGGGGGTATTCATCCCTAATACCTCAATTTCTATCACCCACACTTTATTTGTAGATGATACACTTTTATTCGGTTGTTCCAATATACAAGAAGCAAGGCATATTAAGAAAATATTGAATATATATACTTCTGGATCTGGACAAAAAATCAGTGCGCAAAAATCTAAACTATTCATATTCAATACTTCTGAAATGGTGTCTAACAGCATTATCCAGACATTGGGCTTTCCAATGGATTCTCTTCCATCATCATACTTGGGTATCCCTTTCTTTATGGGAGTAAGGAAACCTTCTTTTTGGAATTTTGTGATTGACAGATTAAAAAGAAAAATTTCTGTATGGAAAGCTAGATGGTTATCTCTCTCAAGTAGAATCCTTCTGGTCAAAACTGTTTTGGCTACAATTCCAAACTACTACATTTTAGTCCTTCAAGCCTAAAAATCTATTGTCTCTCATATCGAGAAAATTATTCAAAATTTTATTTGGAAAGGTAATCTTTCAGAGGAGAAAAGGATCCCACTTGTGTCTCTCAACAAAATGACTCCAAGCAAATCTATGGGCGGGGTGGGTCTGCACGATCTGTCAAAAAGGAATAAGGCCTTTGGGGGAAAGCTAGTTTGGAATATGTATGAAAAATCACATGCTTTATGGTGTCAAATTATGCAAGCAAAGTATTTAGATACTCCTACCCCTTCACGTATATTTACTATCCTTGATCCTCCATCAGGATCTGCAATTTGGAACTTCATGATGGACTCTAGGAATGTGATTACTAGATACTTATCGTGGCAAGTACATAATGGCAAAGAAGTCAACTTTTGGCATGATTCATGGAGTGGTCTCCCCCCTCTTAATCTGGAGGAGTCCCTAGTAGATGTGATCCCTATATTTACTGCTCATTAGGGTTCACACCTTTATGATTACATAGATGATCTTGAGAAGCCTTCAAATTGTGTCATTTGGAAGAAGCCAGCTCTACTTCCAATCTCCTCGGGTCAAAAGGTAAAATTTTCTTTGATTCTCAAGAACTGCATTATCTTTATCTCTAATGGTTTGGACAAATTGATATGGTGCCCTGCAAAGAATGGAAAGTACTCTATCAAGGAAGGGTATAAGGCAATTCATCAAATGTCTGTTTAATCCTATTCACAAAGAGCCTACAATTTCTATTGGAATAATAGTGTTCTTCCCAAGGCAGGGATGTTTGCTTGGCTTGCTCTACATAAGAGAATACTCACCAGTGAGAGACTTGTTAAATTGAATATTGCGCATCCATTTGCTTGTGTACTTTGTGGTGAACACAGTGAAATGTTAGATCATCTCCTCCTCCAATGTGATTTTGCTCACTATTGTTGGATGTTCGTGCTTGATAAGCTTTTCTTTAGTACACCTCTTCCAGATAATGTATGGGATTTGTTCCAGTCATGGCCAGTCTTATACTCATCCTCTCTTTTTGCATGTATTTGGAAAGTGATCCTATCCATAGTAGTATGGTCACTTTGGTGGGAAAGAAATAAGCGTATTTTTAGAAAGCAAACATCTCCTCTTTCTGAAGTTTTCAATTATATTGAAAAATCAGTATCAGAACTGGTCAATGCTCAAGTTTCAAATCATTTCAATTCAAATAGGGAATTTACTTCTTGGGATGGTCAAGTTATTAACTGCTAGAAGGGCATCTCTATTCCTGTATCACCTTGTCTTCTGAGAGTGAGAACTAGTAAAATTGATAGAAATAAAGTGAAATGGTGTCCTCTGGATTCAATGCATTTCAAACTAAATTTTGATGGCTCCTCTAAAGGAAACCCAGATGATGCAGGGATAGGAGTATGCATAAGGGATCACATAGGATGTGTTTTAGCTTTGAAAGCTACTTTTATTCCGCTTGGTACTAACAACTTTGCAGAGGCATATGCTTTACTTGAAGGTATTCTACTAGTAAAAAAATTGAACATCTCATATATACACATTGAAGGCGATTCATCTATTATTATCAACACTTGCATAAAGAGAAATATTGATAATTGGCAGATAAGATATTTACTTGAACAAGCATGGACACTAATTGATACATTTACAAATTTCACCATTTCACATGTGTATAGAGAAGGGAACTTGGTTGCAGATCATTTGGCAAATATGGGAAGTTCCAAGGAGGAACTTAATATGATGGGTCCGAATTGTGATTTTGATTCTTATCCAATTCTTAAGGCAAAATTTTTGGAAGATATGGGTATAGGATAATATTACATATAGCTATACAGTGGTCTTTTTCATAACGATATAAATTGGTATGTGTGATATTATAAGTGCAGGGTCCTATGGTTTTGCTGCATCTGTATATTGTGAAGGGATATTGATTTGAGAAGTGTGCTAGATTGTAAGTTCGATAAATTCATAAGTGAGATAGATTGTGGACTGCTATGTAAATGTGCACAGCTCTCTTGATGTTTTGGTTTAGAATGCATCTTGTTCAATACATTCCAGAAAATATTTGATACTGGGGGATGTTTTATGGCACTCAGTATTCTAGACACTATAAGATATTGTGTTTCTTGGCATATTTGAGATTTAAATCTCACAACCTTTCTATGTATTGTAGAGCAAGGATCGAAGTTTTTCTAACTAGTTCTTTTCTTCGGGAGCTCTTTGAATCAGCTTTATATAATAAAATATATTAAGTGGCACTGCCACCTTATTTTGAAAAAAAAGAAGCTAAAATCACGTTGATGATTAGATTTAGCGTGTTTGATGCACGTGTATGATGAATAGGGACTTGATTGATTGATTGATGTTGTTGGATAGATCGATTTGATTTGTTTTGATAGATTAGATCTAAGAAACCGATTTAGTTTCTGATGTAAGAGCTTAGCAGAGTTTTGATTTAACTCAATGATTGATAGAAAACCATGAATGATAGGTTTTAAAATGATTTGATAGCTTAAGTTTCTTCAGTTTGATTTGATAGATAGATAGCGTAAGTTGCTTGAGTTTGATTTGATAGATAGATAGATGATGATTGATCTAATTCTCTTGGTAAAATAGGAGAAACTTGATGTTCTCCAGTGTCGGGAGAAATTCCCAGTAGTATGACATTTAGTGCCAAAGCTGACACAGGCAGAGGTGAGATATATAGATGCCCGTGGTTTACGCCATTTGTTGTATATGCTTGAGATTACGCATAATAGAGGATTGTTGACAGTGTTAGTTGAGAGATGGCACAGTGAGCATAACACTTTCCACCTACCCACAGGTGAAATTAGTGTGATGCTCGAGGATGTTTATAGGATTCTGCACATCCCAGTGACTGGCGAGTTAGTACAGTATGATTTTCTGGATCACATTGGGACAGAGGCTTGCAGAGTCATTTTTGTTGATGAGAGCATCTCTAGAGGAGAGATCCGATGGGAGGATATGGTGATGTAGTACGAGACTCTCCCTATGATTCTTGCTGGTTTGATTGGAGGATTTATTTGTCTTGATAGGCGATCGTGAGGTTTCGTTATTGGATGGGGTGAGATTCTTCAGAGTATGATGCAACATCAGACTCGATATGATTGGGGTGTTTGTATGCTGGCTCATTTATATCATGATCTTCATTAGGTGGTGTATGATGAAAGTGCTAGTTTGTCTACAGGATGCACATTATTGCAGATCTGGTGTTGGGAGTGCATTGCTATTACTTGGCCTATCCATCACAGATTTCATGGAGAGAGGCAGCCATATGTGTATTTTTATGCAGGTATCCTTACTCAGCATAAGCTGGGTAAGATGGAGTATTGGCGTTGGGTGCTTGATTCACTGGATAGTATTACTTGGAGACCATATCTTGATTGTGAGCCATGGATGGATGATGCATGGACATTACCATTATTTTTGCAGAGTAGATATCTCATTGGTCAGACTCCTTACATTATTGAGCAACAGTTGATTAGTCACATTCTTAGATGGTTTGGTATCATCCAGTCTATGCCTATTGGTGTGACGATATATGCTCGACGGTATAGAGATAGGCGAGATTGGGGACCTTCATTGTCATTTGAGATTGCTCGCACAGAGTTTCTTGCTACTCTAAGAGTGGCTTATGATATGAGATTGCACATTCTTGATCTTGGGGTTACTACAGAGTATGCTCAGTACATACTAGCACATCCATGTCCTTGTATTACCAATCCAGCAGATCCTCCTCCCAGTTCAGGAGATGAGGATGACGATTCAGATGATCTAGTTTTTAAGAGATGGAGATGAGAGCTTAGAGCTACTTAGGAGGCTGAGGGAGATGGAGATGAGGGTGGGGATGATGGTGATGGTGGTAGGAGACCTAGATGGAGGGGAGGTCGATTGAGAGTCCGTGGAGGACCATTTGGACTAGTTGGTAGGATTGGGAGACCGCGTCCTATGGGTGGGAGAGATGTTGGCTGGATTGGGAGGGATACTGATAGGGCAAAGATGAGATCACCGAGAGGGTTTCCATTGACAGGAGGAGGAAGGATGATTGGACTGGATGGGGGTTGCGGGAGAGGCATTGATTTTGGTCAGATTCAGCCAGGCCCTAGAGTTATTGTAGCTCATGGTGGAGATGATGAGGATCTAGAGGATCATGTTCCACTTATTAGACGATGGGTTCTGAGAGCTACTCAGACTGAGATGCTAGCAGGTGGATAGGGAGGTGGTGAGGAGGGGATTGGGGTCCATGGACCATAATAGGATTTCCCAGAGCAGGTTGCACCAGAGCATGATATGCCAGAGCAAGAGACTATTGATAGTCTTAGAGCACAAATTGATCAGCTTCGAGCATAGATACATACTTTCATGGTTGAGAGGGATAGAGTTGTTAGGAGACAATAGGATACTCAGGGCTTTCTTGATCATATTCAATAGGTTGGATCGGGTATTCTCTTAGTTGACACTATTAGAGCACTAGTTCGGGCCGGGAAGGAGACTTCCCATTGGCGATGACTATATGAGGAGGTAGTCGTAGAGAGTAGGTAGTTATCATACCACCGTGTTGATAGATACTAGCAGTGGTGGAGTCATGGGACCTCCTGAGAGGAGTGATGATAATGGGAGACAGGCATCTAGAGGATCTTTGCGCCCATAGCCACAGAGACGGACAAAGTCAGGTGGTAGTGGTACAGGACATTCATGACTTGATTTGGAGGCACTTGTATTGTTTATCTAATATCATTGTATACTTAGACTTTTTATTGTTTTATGATGATCTATATGCAGACATGGACTCTATATGATGATTATCTCTATTATGCATGTTGCTCTATTTTATGATGATGATCTATATGCATTGATTACATGGATGATGTTATGATATTTTCTTTTCATTATGATTATGCTTTATATGATGATGTGATGATAAATGTTTTTGATTTTTGATTTTGAGGACCTTTGATGCAAATGAAAATGATTACTTAACTTAAATGATGCAAATGCAATGATCTATATGGGAATGCAATGAATGATTATGCTAATATGCTAGTTAAATGTTTTTTATTTTTTATGCAATTTAAAAATGATGTGAAAATGCAAATGCAATGATTTATTGTTTATATGATTATGAGTCTAAGTGTAAAGATGCAATTAAATGAGATGAAATGATAATGCAAATAATAATGATAATACACTACATGATTAATAAAATGTACTTAATTAAATGCAAACTAATGCAATTGAAGAAATACAACTAAATGATTTGAAATGATTCTAAGGATGAATGCATCTAAAATGAGCAAATACAAAATTGTTTTTGTTTGTCCAAGTATACTCAATCATTATTTATGACCATTGATCTTTAATGAAATGATATGCTTATAATGCAACTAACAATGAATTCTTATAATTCAGATGAATAATGAACTAATCTAAAATGATCTAACTAAAAATGATACTGCCATTCTTCATACGATATCTTGTAACAGTGCTTGATTTCATCATTGAGCTTTAAAATGTTGTAAAAAAATACAAGCAACTTGATATAATGGATCAAGTTGACCTGTGTATTGCTTGCAGAACAGACAAGGATTATCTCCTTTCATGCATGACTTGGAACGTCCTCCTTGATCTTTTGCCAATCATATCCTGAGACAAGTACATATCGTAGTAAGAGATAAACCACAGACAACAATCAAAGAAAAATAATCATGCCCCATCATAACTTCTCTAGTCATGGACATCCTTGAGTCGCATAGAGTACATGACTAGTAATAAAATTGAGATATAAACACTGAATCTTGCATGTCATTCACATGTTCTAATGGTCATTAACTGATATAATTATCTTGATGAATGATCTTTGATAATCCTTTATTACTTGCTGATTAATTCTTGATTTCTTGAGTTTCATGATTCAGTTATTGATGAAATGCCTTGATCTTTGTTGCTTTGTTGCTCGTTATCTGTTTCAAAACCCTAGATGTTTTTGGTTTTTCTTAGAATGTTTTGGATTTTCAAAGATTCAAAAGATCACCTTAGCAAAAGGAATTAGGATTTTTCCCCCAATGGAAACAAAAATTTATTATGGATGTATGAATTGATCAAGATCCAAATCATGGAGGGATACAAATGCAGATTGATTGATTTTGATAAAATCTAAGATAGTGACTACGACAAGTGTGTCAAAGATTGATAATTGTTGGTAAGCTGCATATTTCTTGCTAAATGGTTCAGAGCAATGGATGTGAAAGATGGAATGGATAAGCTAGGATATGATGGAAGCGATAGATTGGATATGATGAAATGGATAGGTGTGCAAAGCGATCTCATAGATGGAAGAACTCACTTTTTAGATAGCGCATGTTTACCAGGTTTTCACCATCTAAATTTATTGCACTTTTCTCTCTCTTTTTCTCTTTGTTTATTTTATTTTATGCTTTTTAGGGATTTTCTACTTTTTGGATGTTTACTGATTTTTTTAGGACTTTATATGCTTTTTATTGATTTTTTTTTTCAAGACTTTATATCTCAAGCATAGAATTTCTTGAGATGAATAGAATTGATTTCATCAAACCAATCACCTTCAGGGGTAGATAACATGTATGCTCCTGATGCATATGCTGCTACTATGACAAAAGGTCCTAGCCAATTTGTTTCAAATTTTCCCTTCTTGTTTCGGTCTTGCTGATTTCTTGGATTCTCCCTTAGAACTATATCTCCAATCTGAAAAATGTGCGGCTTGACCCTGTGGTTATAAATTCTTGCCATTATTTGTTGGTATACTTTTAAATGATCTATTGCATTTTGGCAACATTCCTGAATCAGTTCAAGTTCCTGCAGTCGAGAGACTTGTTGTTCTTCTTCTAGTATAAGACCTTTCAAGGATACTTACAGAGAAGGTATCTCTACTTCTATAGGTAATATGTCTTCTGATCCATAGACCAAACAATATGGAGTTTCCCCTATTGGAGTGCAGATGCTAGTTTGATATGCCCAAAGAGCAGATTCAACTGAATGTGCTAGTCTTTTCCAGCTTCAATGACTGTTTTCTTCAATATTTTCAAGATAATTTTGTTTGATGCCTCAGCTTGACCATTTCCCTCTAGATAATATAGAGTAGAAAAACTATGTGTTGACTCTAAATTTTTCTTTCGGGATGAACAACCTTATGGAAAATTTAGTGTTGGGGAACCAAATTGCGCAAGGAAACACTGAATGATGTCTGGGATTTGAGACGCCGGCTCTTCCTTGGGGTTTTGAGGAAAGGGAAAGGAAACAAATACCTTTTTCTTTTAAAAAAGAGATGCTAAAATACTTAGGTGATATGCCTGATCATTAAGAGACAATGAACTTACAGAAATTAAGAAACATACATAACTTCTGTAAGTCCATCCGATAATCCACAAATCCGGATCGAGAACATAATCAAAAGCTACAACCAAATTTACTTGAAAACATAAGGGAAACATTCATCACGCATTCACACGATAACAAGTATAGAAACATAGTTTAATCAGTGAAGTCTTGGATAGATATATTCCCAAAGTTTATCAGAATTTTCAACAACAATAGCACAGAAAACACTATTAATAGTAGGCCAAAAGAGACATCATAAAGGTCGTAGGCACAATCTGAATAATCTTCTTATAGAAAGACCAAAATATTTTTTTAAGGCTGGAAACAAAAGAAAACTCCTACTTAGCAAACTGGACTATACTTTTCTTTTCTGTGTTCTCCAAAAACTTCTCTCTTTTTTTTCTTTCTTTTTTGGTGAAGAAAAACACCGCATTTAAATAGGCCACCGCTCCTAAAAATAGCTTCCCTAAAAGCCAAAAATGGCACAACCCTCTTTGAACAGAAAAACACGGCGTGTCACTACGGAGGCCGCACCCAGCAAAACAAACCCTGCAACTCGACTTTACACCCGCAATGGACTGGAGATTACCAAGAACTAAAAAGATTCTGCCAAAAGAGAAAGGACTACGGAAAAGGGCACAGCCGCAAGAAACTGCTCGCATATTGTGCTAACGAGTGGGCCCGCCTAGAAGAACAGTCAGCAAGCATTGTCATTTGTCACTTACGTGCTACTTCAAAAACTAGACGCCAAAGACGTAACGAGGGAGCAACACCGAGCCACCAAGTATCCTACGCGCTCTGCCCTGGTGGCTAAAAAAAATGATCACAACCGGGCCCACCAAAAAAACTTACATCGGGGGAAAATAAAGGTGAACGTTTCCTGGTGACTATCAGGGGCGATTTTGCCTGCAGAATAGAAGAACCCAAAATTACTAGTTTCACAGACTAGACCTCAAGCCACAAGAGGATGGAAAAAATCAAAAGCTTGCTGCAAAGGCAGCCACTCGTCTTTAGAGAGCGTAACTTGCACTTCCAAATCTTGGAAATATTGCTCCAGGAAAATTACTTCATTCAGGGGCAGAGGTACCAGCTCTTCTTGGACCTGGTTCAGGAGGGCGAAAAGTTGGGCTAGAGGATGCAAAAGGCATTCTACCTCATTTACTGAAATAGGGCTTCCCAGCCGTGATAGGAAAATTCTATCCTATTGCACATTCTCGATCTGCTGCAATACTTGCTCAATCTGTAGTACAGAACCATCCGTAGGGAAAGGAGAAGGTAAGCCTAGAGAAACAAATTTCTCAACACGTTGTTTAATGTCTGGTACTAAAAATTGCAAAGGTGCCAAAGCAGCTGACACCTGCATAATTATCCTGTGGCGGTTTAAGAAGACATTAGTTTTTTTTATTAATTGTCGGTGATCTGCAATCCCTTTCTCGCTAAGCTCCTACTCTTGAATGGAATAAAGCAACTGAATAAGATTCTGGGCTATTGGGAACTTTGGACCGATGATAAGCATAGAATTATTAATAAGGTGCTCAGCCTCAACACAGAGGGACTGCGCATCACTGAGAAATATTAACACCGGCTGCAAAGATGGGCAGTATTTCTTTACTTTTTCCCAATGGGAAACATACAACTCTATCAGCATGGTGGAGAAGTCTGGAGCAATCGGCTACGAGGGTGGGAGATCCATCAATCGAGATATCTCATTATCTTTCTCAATCATCTTCTACTACTGGAGTTGTTGGATTTTGCTTTTCTCAATAGCCACTTGATTTTATAAGGCTAAGATTTTTGCCTCCCCAGTCCTGACGGTCTGTTGCAACTGCAATGTATGATTCTGCTCCTACTGCAGAAGAGTCTCCAATTCTGAAATGCGTTTGTCGGATTGTTCGAGACTAGTTTCTCTCGCTTTCAGTTGGGCTTTGAAATTTATCTTCTCGTCCGATCGTGATACCTAGGCTTCACTCAGTTGATGGGCATAACCTTATTTGAGAAGGATTTCTTCGAGCAATTGCATCTGAACCTGGGCGACATCCCTGGAAGCATCGTTCAATTGTTGTATCTCAAAGTCTTTATCTTGTAATTCCTTCAGGGTTACATTTCTTGTCACTTGTTGACCTTTTAGCTGGGAACCTACACTATTAAGGGCCGACTGTAACTTTCCTTTCTCTAAATTAGCTTAAGTTAGCAGGCTCTGCAGATAATTGATCTCTGATACCCGAGCCTTATCTTTCTTCCTTTGCTAGGAAAGGGAATCACGGAGGCTAACATTTTCTACTTGGAGCTTTTTTAAATGATGACTCTTCTTAATAAAGTCTATGGACACTGCTTTAGAAGTTTCTTCCATCATTCCAACCTTGTCGGATGCCATGGCGCTTTGGAGACTAACGCCCATTGCCTGTAGCTCATAATCATCGGGCCTCATTTGAGATTCCGGCTTGTCAACCTTGGGAACTAGATTTTCAAAGTAAAGGCAATCTCTTTGCTCATTGAAATGGGTCTACAGGCGAGGGCGAGCACGACAAGCACCTTCCTTCTCCTTCTGCTTATTTGCTCTATTCAAACTAATGACTCTATCATAAACAACCTGTTGCTGGAAACTATCCAGATGATCGATGGCTTGACCTACAAAAAATTGCACCAGGAGGGATAGCGAAAGGGAAATGTGAAAAAGGGGCAGTGAAAGAGGATTAGATCGGATGAGTCACTGCCAGCGGGGAAAATAACAAGACAAAAAGGGAGTCCACTAACGCGAAGGAACTGGCGGACACCGCAGCCATACTCTGGAGGGAAAACTCCTCAAAACCTAGTCTACGCGACACAAGGACTACTTCTGGTGTGGGCGACTAAAAAGTTGTAGATATGGGGATCACGCTCGAGAAAGGAATGGAAGCCTGTGTGAGTACATCTTGGGGATTAACTATCATACCCACTGGGGCCAAAGTAAGAGTGGTAGGGACTGAGGTTTGCATGATGGGTGCGAGGGTAGCTACAAGAACATCTGGAGAATGGGAAGAGGGGAAAAAAGGGCGTACCTGATCGGCCGAAGGCTGCAACGGCTGAAAATCTATAGATGTTGTCATTGATGTATTAGGTACAACCCCTTCTGACCCACTAAGATATGGCTTCTTCCTCAGGGGGCCCTTAGAAGACTACTTCTCAGACCACCTCTTACTAGACTATGAACGAGGTCTGTGAGTTGCACTGTCTAAAGAAAGGGGGAATTCTGGGTCTGGCTCCTACCCTTTGATATTTATAATCCCAACTTCTTGTTGAGAAGCTATCTTGGGAGATGAGTCCCCGCATGAGGAACTGTCACCTGTCTCATCATCAAATTTATTTACCTTACTCCATTCCTGCTCGAAACACTCATCCAGGGGTACATTTCCAAGGCTAGCTCTAAGCTGATTTACTTCCTGATGATAGACCCAAAAAATTTCCCTTTTCTTTTTGGGCCAAGATAAAGTTTTCATGCCCTCCAACAACGCCCGAGGAATAGGCTTCATGGGGTTGAACCTTTGTACTGGGGTATAAAATTTTAACGATGAGGGGTGATCCAAAATAGGAAAATCGTCAGGACCTACATATTTGCTTCGATTATCAACCCAGGGGTTGGTACGTTCCACCCATGAGTCTCAAGGCTCATGCCTCATAGTGTTTTTCCTTTTGCTTAAGCAGCCATCTAGGTCGTAACTCCAAGAGTCATCAATTACCACGAAACCCAGTTGCACCATCTTTTAAGTCAGGGTTTCCTCAGCTACTTTTCTTCTTACTAGGGTAATTGGGCCAATGGCCTTGTTATCCTCTATAATGGAGGTATCGTGTTTTCCAGCGCCAATCGCTTGCTCAACTCTTGTCAGTTGTCTTTCCATTTCCAGGGCTAGGGTTTTGTCAGTCACATAAGTAGGTAGCCAGAATGGATCTTCACAGAAACCATGTACGCGGATGAAAAAGAAATCAGGGCCCACGAACCAGTCGCAAGGAGGGCGTTCATTCTGCATCCCGTTCATTTGAACCTATGAGAAATGGGTGAGAGGTTTATTGGGAATCACTCCAAAATCCTTGAGCATGGGAGCCAAGAACAAATCTAAAAACTGGTAGGAGTCATAAGAGGCTAGCAACAGAGGTGTCCAACAAGACACCGACATTACATTTCCTGCCTCATCGAAAGTGGCCAAGCGCATGAATTGTGCAAAGAAAGCTTCATTCTGATGCAGAAGCAGATGCACCAATACTGAAGAGAACCTAAAATGTTGCAACTGTTGAAACTCGGATAACTGCTTGACCATGGCCTTAGTGATAGTCGTGGAGAAGTTGAAGTGGAAAGGTTCCCTTTGCTTCCTGCATTTAAAAAGAAAGCACATCATAGAAGCTGCGATATCCTGGTCATTATCATAACCACACAGCCATGCCAGGGTCGACGAGATATCTCTGAGGTCATCTTGTTTCAGATCATTGTAAGAAAAAAGGGAACTTTGGAAGCCCTGCTAACAAACTCCAGTTGAGGGCGTTTTGGCAGAAAGTTAACACATCTCTCCTGGTGCTCCAAAATTCCTCCATGGATTTTTCTGAGAAGACTTTAGTATTTTCCAAGATTGCAGAGCATAGCATTTCCCTAATGGCCTCCAGAGATATGATCAGTTTCAGGTGTGAACCGCTAACAGAAAATGAGGTGGGATCAAAAACCTCCACACAGGTAGGCACGAGTTCAGGACAGTAGGGAACTACGGGGACCAAAGATTGGGGAGCACCACTCTTCCAAAAATGCACCGCGATGGAATGAGGATCATTTCTATGATGCAACATCCTCAAACAAGCGGCCTCTCTAAGGTTTTTGGGTTGCTTTCAGACCTCAGGCTCATAGATGTTTTCTAAGGAATCCAGAATAATCGACGAGTTTTGGGTCGCCATTTTCTTTTTGGCCTTTGTCTTATAATCCTTGTTTGGTGGAATGGCATGAGAGGAGTAAGATAGTTCCTTGAAAATATCAACCCAAAAACCTCTAGGAGTAGCTTTTGCGGACGAAGCCTCAGAATCCATCAAGGCAGACAATCGTCCTTTCCTATTTTGCTATCAAACTGGAGATAAAGAATGGAAACCTGCACGTCTTCCTCTAGCCTCACTCCCTGGCAACAAAATGAACAGATTGATGACCAGGAGAACCTTTGAACTTTTAAATGCATGACATGCCTTATTTTTCGCAAAAGCTAAGGCTCGGCTTACACGCATGCCAACTCAAAATGCTGCTACGATCAACCTCCATGAATGAGGGGAGTCGTCATTCCCACTTTCCTAAAAAACTACTTGGTTGATTTGGTGTTCCTCAGGAAAAGTTCCTTAGGCAAAATCTTTCTTTAATCGAGAGGATTAGATAGGAATAATGGCCGCGTGAGCTGAAACAAGCTGGCAGAGCTTTCACATTTAAGGGTGACGTACCTGAAAGTATGTATGGCTCTTTGTTCCCATCCTTTTTTCTTTTCGAAGTGACTGACGAGATGCCGATATCTTGAAAATAATCCCATTCGCATGACGTGAATTAATAGAGGTGTGACAGAGACATTAAAATGGGACAAGGGTAAGCTCAAGTTGTTGATTTCTTGCCTGCCAATATTTTTCCTATAAATATGTCTTTTCAGACATTCTTCCATCACAACGTGAGCTATAACGATGGAGTTTCTGAAGAAATGGATACTCCAGTTTGGCTCGTCAGCAGAAGGGTGCAAGTCTCTTTCCTAGGGAATATATTAGACCAGAGGCTATAAGGGATGACGAGAAGGAAAAATCCATTAATAATTTCTGCCATCAAATGGATACTTGGGGAATATTTCATTGGCAATCCAGACTGATACCGGGTGAATACGGATATTTGCTCGCGCTTCGTGGCTTCTTTGCTGGATTGCGGCCAATCTGGGCTACTAGCAATGCAACTGACTCAAGCACTCTTTCCTTTAGACTATCTGGGAGGCCTTGAAGATGTAGTCACGTATCATGTACCTTTCCTTGGACTCCCTGTGGTGTCTGACTTAGAGCACTTCATCTTACAGAATGAAGAAGTGAGGTAGCATCCACTTATCAATGGCTTGAAAACCATGTCATTGTCTTCCCATAGGTACCGCATCGAGCTAGCTGCAGAGTTTCTCCTGTGAGTACATATGATGGTCCCCATTCCAAAAGGCATGGAATGGTATACTGGCTTCAGGGACTATATCTTCCCAAGAGTTCTAATGCTGGATCAGCCTCCTAACCTGGTGGTTATATTCATGCATGGGGAGCCTGAGAGTTCTTCTGATTTGGAATGGCTAGGGGAAGAAAGGGAATCTGATATTGAGGAGGAAGATACTGAAGCTAGCCTCTGAGAAGAATGGCAAAGCATGACTTGCACTTGAAACTGTAAGATGTAAACAAGAGAGAGGCCGAGGGCCCACACATTTTGTAACAATATATGAAAAAGACTTAATATAATGATTTTACTTTTCTCTTTATCTAGTCTCTCTTTCTTGATACTTGCTGAGCTGGAAATAATTAAAATAAATACACACCACACATATGCACATAGTATACATTATTTACATGGAAAAGGGGAAGGGGCCCTTAATAATAAGGCTTAAGATGAAAATCGTTAACCGAGATGGAGAGGGAGTCTCCATTCATGTCCTCTAACTCAAAAGCATTGATACCCTTACATCTTATGATGTGGAAAGGACCCTCCCATAGGTAGTCGAACTTGGTGTGCTAACTTGGCTTTGCCATCCTTTCATTGTACTTCAAAACAAGGTCTCCAAGACCGAATATAACATCAGAACTCTTTTTACTATCGAACCACCTTTTTACGACTTCTTGCCTGTCCTGGAGAGCTGTGAAGGTGGCTTCCCTTGCTTCCTCTAACTCCATAATCTCCACTAGCCTTACAGAAATTGGGCCATTTTCGGTGATATCCATAGATTTTAGCAACTATAACGTCGGAATTTCTAGTGACAGAGGAAAAAATGCATCTTTCCTATATACCAGCTTATACGGGGAAGTTTTGAGAATCTGCTTGGGTGTTATGCGATCGGCCCATAATGCACTCCTTAGGTGATGGTGCCACTCCCTCTTATATTCCGTACCTATCCTCTTGATAAGTCAGTTCTTCTAGGAAAGATAGCACTTCATTTTCAGATGAATTCTGCAGGGGAACGACTTCAGACCATCTGGTGAAATAGTCAGTGGCGGTCAGGATCCATTTATGTCTGACTGAACTTGGAGGATTGATCATCCCAACAAAATCGAGGCCCCATTGAGCAAAGGGCTCTTCTACTGACATAGGCCTGAGCGTCATGGCTGCTTTCTTACCCCTCCCCGTGTAATATTGGCATTCTTTACATCCTCTTACTAGAGCGTGTACATCTTTGAACATGGACGGCCAAAAGTATCTGGCTTGAGTAATTTTGATCATGGTTGTAGGTGCAGAGAAATGGCTTCCTGAGAGGCCGTAGTGAAATTCTTGGAGAATTTTATCAGCTTGGCCTCGGTCCACACATCGGAGTAGAACTCCATTGAAATTTCTTTTAAAAAGAATTTCATTTATGAGGCAAAAACTGTTGTTTTGGAGTCGATAGAATCTCCTCTTGGCCGGGGGAAGATTTTCGAGAAAGGTCCCTATCTTCATGAAATTTTTTCTTTTGTCAATCCAACTTTCACTAGGGGTGTCGGGAATAAACATAACCATCTCTTCTGAGATGACTTCAAAACCACGGGATTCACTGTTCTGCACTATATACTCACATAAACCTCTCTCATGGACCATCTTTGTGGGCTTGATGTCGACATCATATTCTAGGATCTTGGTGATCCAATTCGCTCTTTTTTCTATGATGTCACCCTCCATGATGTACTCTCTTACTGTGGGATGAGCTACATACACTGTGGTCTTGTTGCAGGCAATGAAATGCCTGAATTTCTTCAGTCCTTTTACGGCAGCTAAGGCTTGCTTTTCCACAAAGTTATAGTAGAGCTCATAATCTTTGAGATTTTTTGAATGGAAAGTGATAGGGTGCTCTCCTCCCTTTTGGGTGTCCTTTTGAGTTAGCACCATTGTGATACTATGCTAACTAGAATAGACATACATTATGAAATCCTTCGACATGTCTGGATTAGATAATAATAGAGTTGAACAGATGGCATGCTTTATTTGGTCAAAGGCATTTTTGGCTTCAGCAGTCCATTTAAAATGTATATCTTTCTTAAGCATGAGGGTGATAGGTCTTATTATCCCAACGAAGTCGGAAATGAAACGACTGACAAAATTAACCTTTCCCAAGAATGATTGCACTCCCTTTTTGTTGACCGGAAGGGGAAGCTCTTTAATAGCCTTGACCCGATCAGGGTCGATAGAGATGTCTTCTTTAGAAACTATATGCCCCAGCAACTTCCCTTGAGGAACCCCAAAAATACACTTTTTTGGGTTCAAGGAGATCTCAAATTCAAGACATTTTTGCAAGACTAACTCAAGATGATCAAAATGATCCTCCCAGTGTTTAGAAAACACAGTTAGGTTATCTAAATATATCAAGATAATCTTATTTATTAGCTCTTTGAAAGCCAAATCCATGGCCCTTTGGAAAGTGGCCCCAGCGTTTGACAAGCCGAAGGGCATCTTTTGATACGCAAACATTCCCCACTTGGTGGTGAAAGTGGTCTTGTGTTGATCCTCCATTTTGACACTTACCTGATTATATCCTGAGAAACCATCGAGCATAGAGAATATTTCTGATCCAGCTACAGTGCTTAATAATTGCTTCATTGATGGCAAGGGATAATGATCTTTGAGCGATGCTCAATTCAGGTCCCGGAAGTCCACACAGAGTTGAATATCTCCATTCTTTTTCCTCACAGGGACCAGATTTGACACCCATGTACTGTGTTTTATAGGGTACATAATCCTTGACTTGATCAGTTTCTTCAACTCTTGAGCCATGAGGGATTCAATCTTGGGATTAACAGGTCTCTATTTTTGTCGGACTGGCTTAGCTTCATTTATGATCTCGATGGTGTGCTAAATGATGCTAGGATCGTAACCTTTTAAATCATCATAAGACCAAGCCATGACACCTTCATACTCATCACAATATTGAGCCAATTTCTCCCTGTCTTTAGAGGAAACACCTTTGCCCACCTTGAGGATTCTTCCGCTTCCAACTGACATTTCAATGTAGTCTCCTTTGTTTGATGTGAGCTTCCGCTTCCAATTGACATTTCAGTGTAATCTCCTTTTTCTGCTGTGAGCTTCTGCTTATCCTTCTTAACATCTTCATGATCAAACAAATTCTCCAAGGTGATCAAACCATTAGGAATCTTGTTGGATTTTAGCTGGATAATCTGGTTTTTGTAAACCTCTTTAACCCTGGGTTGCAGGTGGTCGGAAAATTCTCTCAAGCTTTGAATAAACAGAGTAATCTGCTCATCACTTTCAAAAACCTGCCAATATGTATCATTATCAGGAACAGCCGGACGGGCCACCATGTTGACTATTGAGTGGCCGACCAAGAGGTCTACAGCTGGATCAAAATGAGCTCCTATGGTTTCCATGTGATCTGCTTTAGTATTTAGTGTCCAGGGCATGCTTGTGATATTGAAAGCATCAAAACTTTCTATTAAATCCCAGACTCTGGAGTGGTAGGATCTCATACGGACATGCTTGGCACTAGATATTCCTTGAACTTGGTGTACTACTAATTTAGAATCACCAAAGACTTTAAGCTTCTTGATGCCCATTTTTTCTGCCATGTTCAGACCTTGAATTAGCCCTTTGTACTCTACTTCATTATTCGAACACGCAAACTGCAATTGAAAAGATCTTTGTATTTGATCGCCCGTGGGAGGGGTGAGACAAACTCCAGCTCTGGAGCCCATTTTGCATTTGGCGCCATCAAAGTGTAGGGTCCATAGTGTCGAAGACAGCTGATCTTTGGAGAATGGATCCTTGGTGAATTTTGGGATCAGTTGATCCTCTTAAAAAATGCAATAAGTTCCTAAGCCGGTGGCATGGTAATTAGAGAAAGGATCAGAGTCTATGAACTCATTTAGGAAAGCTTCTTGTTCGGGTGGGATTTCCTCGGTTACTTCTTCATCTTCTAAAAGTTCTACCACCTTTTGCTCATCATGGGTCATAGAGGTGTGAGTAGGCTCAAAATTGATCAAGGCTTGGTCAATTATATGCTCAGCGTGAAGGGGTTCTGAAAGGATCTTCATCTTAGCGTTGTGTCAGGTACGGAGAATCAGGTGGGACCAATCTAGGGACATATATCCTCCTATCTTCGCGGTGAAGTCTCGGGACAGACAGAGCCCAAAGATGGGATGGATGTTGATGACCACTACTTCTTGGGATACTGTTATACTTGGACATGCAAATAAATTCAAAGGGAGGCTTTTGATGAGACCTATTGTCTGGACTTTATTCCCATCGAGCTGCATTACCCCCTTACTTAAAGGGTCATACTTAATGTTTAATACTTCAGTAATTTGCTTAGGCATGACCATGGTACTAGCACCAGAATCTATCATGGAGTTATGTAAAAGTTTATTTCCAACAATCAGGGTAAGGTAAAAAGGATTCGGCTTAGGTTTACCTTCTCCTTGTGCAGTGGAGGGTGAGCCTTCATTCGTCAAAGCAGCAGGGAGATGTGCCTTGATAACTGTTGGATGGCGATCCATTCCATTCGTCTGAGAGAGCGACGGAGCTACCACACCTGTATCCTTTTGATCATGGGACAATGCCTCCCTTAGCCGGCTTTTCTGTTCTAGTATACTCAGGAGGTCCCAGAGAGAGACATAAGTTGGAGCTTTCTTCAACTGATCTACTACATCCAGCACTGGGGGCATGAAAACTTTAGGCTCTTTTGGTTTTTAAGGGATGAACTCCTTCCTGGGATAGGCGGAAATAATGACTGGTGGTTTCGGGGGCCTATTCACAGGTATTGACCTTATATTGCTGGCATCCTCCCTAGTTAAACGCCTTTTAGAGTGAAGGTTGTAGTCTAAATGCACCATAGGGGCTCCATCTTTCAGAGTTCCTCCATCAATAGTTAGCACTGTATCGTCATCCTCCATCCATGAAAAAAGTGCGTGATCAGGGGCGATTTTTGCTTCTTGTTGTAATGACATTCCTTGCATCTGAGCAACAAAAGCCGTATTATCCATGCCCGGGGATGTATACGCAGATTCATCTGATATTATACCTGAGTTCCTTTGTTCTATGATCTTTTGTTGCAAATTCCCCCTTGGGCAATTCCTCAGGGTATGAGCATTGTTGCATGGAAAACACCAAGAATTGGTATCATCTACCAAATTTTTCTGACCTATAGTCAGTTCTCTACCACCATTTGGGTGGATGGCATGTAATAGATTAGGGATGGGGACTATTTGGCCATTCGACGGGGTATTTTTCTCAGCCTAATAATTAAGATGTTGATAGGGAGGTTGATTTCCTTGGAAGTTTTGCTGAAAAGGAGGCTTGGTAGGAGAGACTTGGGCCCTTTTTAGGTTGACAATTTCATTAGAGAAGGATCTTAAGAGATTTTTTATATCATTGACCTCAGCAGCCAAAGAGGCAGTTTGGGGAGTAGCTTGAGGAGTGGGGAATGAATACATAGACTATGGAGCAGAGGTTCTCAGGGCAATTTCCTCCATTACTTGGGTAGATATTTTGGGGAACACTGACATTGTAGGGTGAGGTGCGAGCTTTCCAGCATCAATAAGGTTATTTTTAGCCTAAACTACTAAGTCAAAAGCTTGCTGAAGAGTGCTACCCCCTAAGGATTGAATCATTACTGATATGTCAGAATTGAAAGCTTTTAGATAAAATACAAAGGCCATATCTGTCAAGGGCGAGCGAACAATGGTACCCTTTGCCAGGTTCACTGGAATCTCAGGTTGAAGTCAGTTAATGCCTGTATAGGAGTTCTTTTGATCATAATGAGGTGGTGCATTAGGGATGATCTATCAGCTTTGTCTGAGAATCTCTGAAAGAAGTGGTCTCCCAACTGATCTCAGTCCCCTATGGTACTAGGGCCTAGAGATCTAAACCAGTCCAAAGCTTTTGCTTTGAAAGACGCTACGAGCAACCGCAAAGTCATGTTCTTCTTAGTGATGCCATGTATAGTACAAATAGTAGCTACAACCTGCAGATGTTCTCTAGGGGTTTTATTACACTCTTCCATAAATTTGGGAATGGCCTTTAGCGCGACTGCCGAAATGGCTCCCCAAACTACGAGTGGAATTGGAGGAATGAGAGGGTTACCATTGTCCCATGTCACAAAATTTTGGGGAGGGACTTGGGCCATTGCAGTGTATATGCTAGTGGGGAGACCCTGTGGAGGTGAAACTGAGGCGGAATGGACAGTCAACAATGGAGGAAAAAGAAGATGAGGATGTAGGGCCGTTTGACTCCTGGTGATGGGCCTATGACTCATAAACTAGCTGGGATGTGCTTTTTAAAAAAAATAATGGTCCCACCAGGCGTGCCAGAAAAAGAACTGTTGACTCTAAATTTTGCTTTGGGGATGAACAGCCTTATGGGAAATTCTATGTTGGGGAACCAAATTGCACAAGGAGACACTGAATGACCTCCAGGATTTGAGAAGTCGGCTCTTCCTTGGGGTTTTGAGGAAAGGGAAAGGAGACAAATACCTTTTTCTTTTAAAAAAGAGATGCTAAAATACTTAGGCGATACGCCAGATCGTTAAGAGATAATGAACTAACAGAAATTAAGAAACATACATAACTTCTGTAAGTCCATCTGATAATCCACAAATCCAGATCGAGAACATAATCAAAATTTGCAACCAAATTTACTTGAAAACATAAGGGAAACATTCATCACACATTCACAAGATAACAAGTATAGAAACATAGTTTAATTAGTGAAGTCTTGGATAGATATATTCCCAAAGTTTATCATAATTTTCAACAACAATAGCACAAAAAACACTATTAATAGTAGGCCAAAAGAGACATCATAAAGGCCGCAGGCACAATCTGAATAATATTCTTATAGCAAGACCAAAATAGTTTTTTAAGGCTGCAAACAAAAGAAAACTCCTACTTAGCAGACTGGACTGTACTTTTCTTTTATGTGTTCTCTAAAAACTTCTCTCTTTTTTTTCTTTCTTTTTTGGCAAAAAAGAACACCGCATTTAAATAGGCCACTGCTCCTAAAAATAGCTTCCCTAAAAGCCAAAAATGGCACAACCCTCTTTGAACAGAAAAAAATGGCGTGTCACTATGGAGGCCGCACCGAGCAAAACAAACCCTGCAACTTGACTTTACACCCACAACAAGCTGGAGGTTACCAAGAACTGAAAAGATTTTGCCAGAAGAGAAAGGACTGCGGAAAAGGGCACAGCCACAAGAAACCACTTGCATATTGTGCTAACGAGTGGGCCCGCCCAGAAGAACAGTCAGCAAGCATTTCCATTTGTCACTCCCGCGCTGCTTCAAAAACTGGACGCCAAAGACGTAATGAGGGAGCAACGTCAGGCCACCAAGTGTCCCGCGCGCTCTACCCTACTGGCTAAAAAAAATGATCACAACCGAGCCCACCAAAAAAACTTACATCGGGGGAAAATAAGGGTGAACACTATGTTGGATATGAAATTGTTCACATAGTTCCTTCACATCTTGATTTTTTAATGGTCTTCCATTATCAGTGATAATGGTCATAGGAACTCCATAGCGACAGATTATATAATTCAAAATAAATGATGATATTTGTTTTCCTGTCACTGTTGTTAAAGGCACTGCTTCAATCCATTTAGTAAAATATTCAGTAGCACTCAGAATAAACTTATGTCCATTAGAAGATGAGGGATTTATATTTCCTACCAAATCAAGGCCCCATTAAGAAAATGGCCATGATCTTGTCATAGGATATAACTCTTGTGTCGGTGCATGAATGAGATTCCCATGGATCTGACATTGTTTACATTTTCTAGCATATGTGAATGAATCTCTCTCCATAGTAGGCCAATAGTAACCCATATGAAGAAGTTTCTTGGCCAATGTTAAACCACTTGAGTGTGTGCCACAAATACTTGCATGAACGTGTTGGCATATGCACACTCCAATGAGACATTGTAGGTGATTGAAGGTTTTGTCATTGATGGCAACCTTGCAATCCTATGGCACCGGCAAGGCACTATACCGGCAAGGCATTACACCGACAAGTTAGTGCACCGACATCAGCAAATCACACTCTACATTGGCACTCAGGACACCGGCACCGACACAAAGAAAGGAAGTATACTGGTATAGAGGCCGACAGGATTTTGTTATGTTATATTTTGTTTATTATTGGAAAACTTTGTAAGCCGACTTGGCATGTTGTAAAATGACTCATATATAAAAGAGATCATTGTAGACATTTTGTAAGTAAGGAAGTAAGTGAAGAAAGTGATGTATGCAAAATATTAAGGCAGACCTATTATGCAAAATATAGGTTGAAGGGTTTATGTAAGAAGCAGAGCAGCAACCGGTATTGGATCAGGCATTATAGATGCTATTGTAAAGCAGTACAAGATATTGGATTTGTATAAATCCACATTGTAAGTCAATGAGACTTTCCATTGAGCAGTGAGCTCTAGGCAGTTGGCCTTCCTACATGTGCAGGCCCCTATTGTAAGTAATATTCTCTTATTGACCAGTGAGTGAATATTGTGGGTCACAAATCCCACCAAGGTTTTTCCCACACCGGGTTTCCTCGTTAAATCCTTGTGTTATGGTGTGCTTTTCATGTGGATGTTCTTAATTCTATTTATTACATTATTTCTTGCATATGGGTACACTGTTATAATATGTTCTGCATGTTTTAAGATAAGAAATTCTAATTACCGGTTAGATACTGATTCACCCCCCCTCTCAGTATCTATGGGATTCCTAACAATTGGTATCAGAGTTGTCTTCAACATGTCATTTTCATAGCTAAGTCTTGTGTTTTCATTTGATGCATCACTTAGTCTTCTGGTCAATTCTTCTTCATTCTTCTTCCTATCCTCAATCTCTTTACAAAATCTCATAGTCATACCCTGCATCTCATTCTTTGTTGTCATGTTCTCTTGTTTCAGCTTGCTTATCTGATCATTAAGTGATTCCTTTTCATCATTCTCATTTTGCAACTTTTCACAAAGTTCTCTTCTCTTATTTCTTGCAACAGTAAGATTCTCTTGAAGTGCCTGAATGATATCCTGAGCTTCCCTTAAATCATCTTCTAGTTTGATATTTTTCAATTTCTCTGCATCATAGTCTGAAAGAGCTCCTTCAAATTGCTTCATCAGATTTTCCATCTTTACTAGTGTCAAGATCTTCCTCAAGCTATTAGGCTTCTGAAAATAGAGGACCAGGCTCTGATACCAATTGTTAGGAATCCCATAGATACTGAGAGGGGGGGGGTTCCTCATTAAATCCTTGTGTTATGGTGTGCTTTTCATGTGGATGTTCTTAATTTTGTTTATTACATTATTTCTTGCATACCAGTACACTTATAATATGTTCTACGTGTTTTAAGATAAGAAATTCTAATTACCGGTTAGATATCGATTCACCCCCCCCCCCTCTCAGTATTTGTGGGATTCCTAATAGAATGTCATTAAGAACTTTCATAGATTCTTCTTGTTCAAGACATCTCAACAAAGTACCATCTAGACCATGCCTATATAGGATATCAGCAATAATAGTATAGCGAGAGGACTGATGGATAAAATTCCTTCTCTGATTGCGGGATAAGTCAAGGGGAAGGATAGTTTCTTTTAAATACCGATAAGTTTGACCGTATAAGGATTGACTGGTTCTTGATATATGGCAAATTCAATAGGTATGCTGGGATTGAATGGTAGGGGTTAAGATATCTTCCATGAGAAATTTTTAACGATGTTGATTCTCCTTGTTTTGCAAGAGAGATGCTATTGTAGCCATTGCATCTGCTGCTTTATTCTCATTTCTTGGAATATGGGTGAATGATATTTCTTAAAAGTGTTCTTTAAACTCCTCTTCCAGTTGTTTGTATGGAATGAGCTTATCATCTTTAGTTTGATATTCATCATTTATTTGGTTGATGATAAGTTGTGAATCACCATAGACATGTAGTTCTTTGACGTTCCATTCAATGGCCATTTTAAGCCCAATAGCCAATGCTTCATACTCTGTAGTATTATTGGTGCATGGAAACCGCAGTCTATATGATTTCGAAATTGTGTGTCCCTGAGGTGTGATGAAAAATATTCCTGCACCTAATCCATATTGTCTATAAGAACCATCAAAGTACAATTCCCAAAAGTTTGTACTTACTGTCAAGATATCTACATTTAGGAAATTTGATGTGCAAAGGCATGTTGTTTTGTAAAGGTGCATCAACCAATTGATCAATGATAACCTATCCCTTGATAGATTTTCTGTCAAAATACTCTATATCAAATTCACTCAGTATCATAACCCATTTGGCTAGTCTCCCTGACAAGGTTGACTTGCTCAACAAATATTTGAGGGGATCTATCTTTGATATTAGTTTCATAGAATGAATCAACATATAATGTCGCAGCTTCTGAGTTGCAAATACAATTGCTAGACATGTCTTTTCTAATGAGGAATAATTTAATTAATAACCAACAAGTGTTCTACTGATATAATATACTGCTCTTGCTTTTCCTTCTTCATCATGTTGAGCTAGAAGAGCTCCTAATGATACATTTGTTGCTGAGATATAGAGCAACAATGGTTTCCCTTTGGTTGGTGATACCAGTACTGGAGGACTCATAAGATATTCTTTTATTTGCAAAAAAGCTTCTTCACATTTTAGATCCCATTTGAATGGAATATTTTTTTGTAGAAGATGGGTAAATGGAATAAATTGATCTGCTAACTAAGAGACAAATCTCCTGATTGATTGCAATCTTCCTTGTAAAGATCACAATTGACTTATGTTCTTAGGTGACTCCATCTCCATGATGGCTTTGACCTTTTCAGGATCTACTTCAATTCCACGAGCTGATATATAATGTACCCAAGGAGTTTTCCATAGGTTACCCCAAATGCACATTTCTTTAGATTTAATCTCAATTGATATCTTTACAGCCTATCAAAAATCTTGCTTAAGATGTTTAAATGTTCTTGTCTTGTATGAGATTTTGCAGGTATGTCATCGACATAATCTTTCATAAATGTATGCATCATATCATGGAAAATTGTCGTCATAGCCCTTTGATAAGTTGCTCCTGCATTCTTAAGCCCAAATGGCATAACATTCCAGCAATATGTTCCCCATGCACAAGTGAAAGATGTCTTTTCTTGATCTTCAGGGGTGATTCTTATTTGATTATATCCTAAGAAGCCATCCATTAATGAAAACATCTCATGCCCTGCTGACAAGTCCACTATTATATCAATGTTTGGTAGCGGGAAATCATCTTTTGGACATGCTTTATTTAGATCTCTGAAATCTGTATAGACTCTTATGCTTTTATCTAGTTTTGACACTAATACAATACTTGAAACCCATTCTAGATAAGCAACAAGTCTTATAAAACCTACTTCTAATAGTTTTTTTAGCTCAGTTTTTCCAATAAGAGAAATGTGTGGATGCATCTTTCTTAGCTTTTATTTAACTAGTTTTGCTTTTAAATCCGCATTAAGATGATGCATGATAAGATCTGGATTAAGTCCTGGCATATCTGCATAGGACCAAGCAAAATTTATTTGTCTTTGCTTAAAGAATTTCATGTATTCTTTCCTCTCTTCTTCTGATAATGAGGAAGCATAATGAAGTATTTTAGGATCCTTTGATGTACCAATGTTTACTACTTCTGTTGGTTCTATCAGGATAGCAGATCTCTCCTAAAAATATGCAGGAAGAATGTCAAACTTTCCATCTTCTGGCGCCTCAAAGAGGTTCTCACCATCAGATACATCCTTTATTTTTCCTTTTGATTGATCTAGTGTTGCCATGAAATGGTTTTCAACAATAGGTCTCTTTCCTTGTTTTATTTCGCTTTTGCGACTGGAAAGTTTGCAATTCTCCTAAATATGAGAAACATTACTTGATTTTGCAATGGAAGATATCTTAGGTGTGATGGGTTTGACAACATTAAGATACACAGCTAAGTCATGATCATTGAAAAGACATTCAGTTCAGGGTTGTCTAAATTATTCCAATCAATTAGTTCAGGATGAAGAAGGGGTAAATCATAATCACTATCATCATTAGGTGCTTCGACATTCATGACATAATGATCATAATTTGGCATAGAATAGGTATTTTCATAGATTAAATGTTTTTGAGAATTGTCTTTCCCAAGTGTCTCCCAATTGGTTTCAACAAAATCAGTATTAGTATTTTGTAGTTCACACTCAAGTGGTTCTTCAACTGACATGTGTCCCTTAAACAAATGGATTATATCAACACACACATCTTTAATACTAAAAATTCCTTCTTGATTGACCTTATTTGCATTTTGGAGTTGACATACTTGTGTACATGATAAAGAGGATTCTTCTGCTAGAGTTTCTCTCCTTTCAAACTCAACTTCTTCTAGACTAATAGTCAATCCAAATTGACTATCTCTTAATTCTTCTTTGGTTCTACCTCGTCTGGATACATCCTGTTCCTCTTTTGATGAAAATCTTATATTTCTAGATGCTTGATCTATCCTTGTTTGTACTTCTTGCGGCATTACTTCTTTGTCTTTGTCATTCCCTTTCCTTTTTGCATACACCTCTTTTCTCTAAATTCTGAATTTTTCTTGCCTTCTTTCTAACTCCATCTTTTGTTTTGTAATAGACAAGTCTTCTTTCGTGAGAGCTACATGGCTTCATTGTGTTCCTTACTTGATGTAGTAGATAAGACATCTGGACCCCATTCATACTCATTTGAATCTATCTATGAATCATGATCTAGGACTACTCCACTATACCATATAGGAATATTGTATGGTGTAAAGAGTTCCTTGATTTCTACCATCTCTATTTTTGCTGCTTCTAGAATATCTTGTTTAGATTTTGCATTTTTTTGTATTTCAAGAATTTGTTGACAAGATTTTTCTTTACCCTTGATGGTAATCTCCTTGTCTTGCTTTTCATGTTCTTCTTGCTCCTTTTGTTTATTGGTTACTATTTCTGCCCCTTGATGTAACTTTTCTTGCCAATTTTCTTCTTTAGAGACTGATTTATTTTTCCACTTTTGTTGTTGATGATTATGTTGCTTTTGATTGGATTTTAGATATCCAAGCCTAGATTTATCGTCTTTGGATTGTGAGTGCGGACAAATAGGTTCTGAAATACCTTGATATCACTTACCAATTTGTCCTTTTCCTTCATATCCCATTTTTTGCATGATTTCATAACCTTTTCCATATTGTTTTATGGAAATATTGACTTATGTTGCTATTGCTATAGTCTTATCTTCATCCTTGTACAACCAACCAAGAATGTCTTTGTCTTCATTTTCTTCTTCAAGAGTTCCAACACTAACAAATGTTCCTTTAAACATATGTTTTGATGTCTTTGATTGAATATCTACAGGATTTCCATATGACTTAGGGGAAAGTGGAAAATTATGCAAAGAATATTTTCCCATTCCTTCATCATTTAATTTGAAGTTTTCCTCAAAAGTTTCCCATAATTTTTCTTGAATTTCTTTAGTAGGATATACTAATTCTCTATTATGTGGAACTCTTGTATCTTGTGTTGGCTTTAAATTATTGCAATTATGACTAGAATCTGCAATTATAGTGATCTCTTGTCCTTCATGAGGAAATTTTACACATTGATGATATGTAAAAGGAACTGATTGCATCTTGTGAATCCATGGTCTTCCTAGAAGAATGTTGTAAGAGAGGTTCAAATCTAAAACCTGACACAATGTATTTCTTTCCACATGTCCTATCTTTATTGGTAGCACAACAGTTCCTTTAGAAGAACGTTCTGCTTCATCATAAGCCTTGATGGTTATTTTCTTTTTCGGGTCCATTGCATTTTTTGAATATCCCAAAGCTTTTATCAAACTTAATGCACAAATGTTTAAGCTGGCTCCTCCATCTATGAGTACACATTTGACATGAGTTTTATTGATGGTGATTTCAACATGTAATGGAGCATTGTGAGGATGTTGCAAGGATGTGTCATCATTTTCAGAAAATGATAAGCAATGAGGACCTATAAGGTGTCCTACCATGTTTTGGAATTGATCTATATCCAAATCTTTTGAAACTATTGTTTCCACTAAAGCTTTCTCCAAAATTTCCTTATCATAGGTGAAACCTTGAGAAGTTCCAAAATTGATATTTGAGCAGGTATTCTTTGTAATTTCTCTACTAAATTGTATTGTTGTGAAATGGATGTCGGGTCTTTTGTTGTACCTGGAAAGGTAACCTTTTCTTTGCTTCTCGTAATAATATTGATTGGATCTGAAGATGGATTATCTTTAACAATGATAACATTTACCACATCTATGTATAAGTGTAATTCACTTTGGTTTTTCATTTGTCATAATTCGGAAGTGGAGTTTTGAAAGCTAGGTGTGTTTCATTTGTCTTATGGCTATCCACTATGATGGTTCCATTATCGATTAGATCTTGGATAAGGTGTTTCAATCTCTGACAATCATGTGTTTGATGTCCTTTATTCCGATGGTAATTGCAAATATGATTGTCATTCCACCAATTTGGCTTGACTAGTGGTTCATAACTTCTTGCTTCTGGTAAAATAATCAGTTTGTTGGCAAGAAGAGTTTTTAGAGCTGATTCCAAAGGTTCTCCAATGTTTGTGAATTTCCTCTGAGGATTGGAGAAGAATGACTTGGCTTTATTGTTTTCTGGATTGCTATTGCTTGGGATTTGACTTGATAGATTAAAGATTGGTTGTTGTTGTTGTTTTGTAGCACTATTATCATCATTATCTCCATTGCTGACATTCCTATTCTTTGACCAGAACTTGGGTTTGTCATTGTTGTTGTTGTTGTAGGAATTATTGTAAATTTTTAGCTCTCCTTTCTTTACCATCGAGTTCTCTATTTTCAGACCATTCTCGATCATTTTGGCAAAAGAGGGAGGACATTGCATTCTTAGTTGATAACTCATTTCACTGATAAGATTATCGATGAATATGTCCATTTTTTCTTGATCAAGTACATCTTGAGGATACCTATTAAACATACATTTCCATCGTTGTAACAAAATCATAAAAGATTCACCATTCTTTTGTTTAACATTGCATAGATTCAGTATTGTTATCTCATTCCTTATATTGTAGGAGTATTGTGAAATAAATCTATTGATAAGTTCTTCAAAAGATTTGATTCCAAATGGTAATCTTGAAAACCACTCCATTGATTGACCATTTAAACTCCTAGGAAAAAGATGCATAAGGTAAGTTTCATCGTGAGCAAATTCCATGCTCATAGTACAAAACTCCCTAATGTGATCCTGAGGATCGGATTTTCCATCGTATTTGTCATATTTAGGAATCTCGCAATGTCGCGGAAATGGTAGAATATTCAAATTCTTATCGAAAGGATACGGACATATATCTTCTAATGAATACTTCTTAGAGATTGTTCCATTTTGCATGTTATGTATCTGTTGTTGTAGAGTTTACATTTGTTGAGTAAGGTTTAATAATGGATTATCCACATAGTTTCTCCTTGTTTCTTCATGAGTTCTTTTATCACTACACTCTTTTCTTGTGTCATCCCTTTCTTTCCTTGTTTCTTCATGACTTTCTTTATTCAAATCTTCATTGTTTGGATCATCTGTGTTTTGGGTGTTACTTGCCTCCACATCTTGTTTCAAGCTTTCTATGTTAAAGTCTTGTGGTAGTTTAGCTCCAGATTTTGCCAACATCAAGAGATATTTCTCTTTTTGCTTTGCTAACAATTTTTCCATTAGCCTATCAAATTTGAAATCTTGCTCAAGGTCTCTAATGGTTCTATTGACTGCTTCTTCATCAACTACGGTAAACCCAAAAGTTTGGAATGTAGGATTATCTTCTTCCTCCATTTGTTGTTCTCTCAGTTGTTCGTATTGAGCTATAGTTCAAACTGGCATGTGATTATTTCAAGATTTTTGAAATTTCCAAAAGACAAAGTCAATAGGTGATTATTGGTTTAGGTAGATATGCTTTGTTGATTTTACCGCTATTATTTGTTCATTGTGATAAAGCATCTCTTTGTTGAAAAGCATGTCCTTGTAAAATTTCTTCGTCAAACTCTGTACTGCAGCCATGTAAGTAGTAAAGAAAACGGTGTAGGAATGTCATATGTTTTAATAAGATCTTGCAATTGATATACAATAATCTTATTCTTTTCTAAGTAGCTTTATAACTGGGTTTTCTTTTCTTAAGGTAATACTTAAAAGTCATATAAGCATCTAACAATTTACAAGTTTGTTTGATTCCAATGTTGGTGCGATTCTGATTTTGATATAACCTAGGTTCAAAATAGGAAAGATATATCCAAGATTATGAACCTAGTATAGATTGATCAAGCTTCATGATAGAGGATTTGATTATCCTGATGAGAGACTTGACAACGACGTTGATTTTTTTGCACTTAAGATGTTTGAATCAATAACTTGTTGAATGTTTATGCTTATAGAAACCTTTCGGGAATAACATGTTGGATTAGTGACCCAGTTGTTGAGCTAGTTTGAAAATACGTGATGGTTTAGAGACAAATCTACTTCAAGAATTATTTCGATGCTGATGTTTTAATACTTTAGTTTGATCTGGTGTTTCAAATGTTGAAAATCTTTCCAGCAATTTGTTGGATTTTTGCTCAATCATAGATGATAATTTCTTTCAATTTTTTTGACCATTTGAACATTTTACAGACATAGAAGACACAATGTTTAATAAAAAAAATGCACAAGCAAGTACAAATCTTATGGCAGGCTGAGACAATAGTTGTTGAATCTCACATGGGGTTTCCCTCGAGGCTACTCTATTCAAAGCGGATATCTAGATGCTTGACCCCACTGGCTCCACCCTCGACACTCACTTCTCTGGGGCATCCAAGCACCAGTTTCCATGAAAACTCCTCGTGGAAAACTTTATATCTCTACTAAGAACTGTATGTGTGTGAGCAGCTTCAGAGGTCTAACCTCCTGCGCCAACAACTAGAAGGATTTTGGCAACTAGTACTAGTGGTTTTTAGTAAAGGCTTTCAGTCATGTGGCCATACATGCGACACTTTCAGCTCTGTAAATACAGAAGGTTCCCATCCTATAGAGGTTATGCTCCATAGGATTTATGGGGAAACATAGTGTCAGTATGAACTTATCAGCACATGTTGTTTGGGACTTTTGTCACAAACACAATTTATTTAGAGTGGATTGGAAGGACTTGGCATTAGCCCATTTCCACTTTAGGTCATTCCCATCTCATTGGCCCCCTCAAGGCAGCTCAGGAAGGCAGGCCCTCTAAATGATTTAATTACTTGAAAATAAAGAAAGCATAAAAGAGTGGGTTTGGTTTTTTGATCACCCAATTAAGGGGAGAGCATATACCTACCACTTTCAAGACACAAAATATAAGTGTTCTTTTTAACTTTCCATAGCAATGTGATCTATCCTCTATTTGGAGATGTTGCTCCAACAAGCATGGTGTTTATTTTAGCCTTTTTAAAAGTCTACATGCAACTATTTTAGAGAAGTTACTGAAAATGCAAGTTGCATGCTGTCAATTTATCCTCTTAGTTAGACTAAATGACAAAGACATGATATATTACTTCCCAAAATAAGGCTTTTAATTAACTAGGTGAGGAAATGCATAAAATTTGCCTTAAACACCATCCTGCATATGCATGTTAGTAGTTCGAAAAATTTAATCTCTTGGACATTCGAACCTACAAGAAAATTTTGTTAGTTTCAAACAAAAGCGCTATTCTAACATATGCACTATCTTTCACCTCAAAAGCGCTAATCTACAGAGAAAAAGCGCTATTCTGCACTACAAAAGTGCTGCTCTAAGGACTCAAAAGCGTGATTTCTTCAATAAATGCACTAACCTAGCGGACAAAAGCATTAACTTGTAATGTAATTGTGCAGATTTTGAGACAAAAGTGCTAACCTGAATGGTATATGCATTAACCTGAGATGCAAATGCGTTAACCTAAGATGCAAATGTGCTAACCTATCGAGCAAAAGCACTGTGAAAATTCACACATGCATGAATCTGCATTACAAATGCGTTAATTTTACTTTTGTGAGATGTTTAAAGGTATATGCGAGGTCCATGAGCCCCACAGTGGGCGCCAGAATGTGTCGACTTGAATTTCATCCTCAGAATGCTACCTGCAACAAGTTAGTTTCACAAAATACCAATGGAAATGCTACAGGAAATCCAAACTCAACTAATGAAACTACATGAAATACATATGAAACACATATGAAATAAAAATACTAATATTACCTTCATGGTTTATGTCTCATTGTGTCCTAACTCCACTGTTCCTGGTTGCAGATGGTGTGCTCTCAAACAAGCACTGATAGCTTCCAAGATGGCATATGAGGAATGGACTGATAAATGATAGTTAACAAATGCTATGATATGCAATACTACATGATTATGCTAAAATGATTATGATAAAATGCTAATTGTTATTTGCTTCAAGATTAAAACTCACAGATGCATAAGTTTTCACAAATGACTAGCTTGAAAACTCACTTGAAGACTAACTCTCTCTCAACTGAAGCTCTTGATTTTATAGTCCTTGAGAGGATGAGATGATGTGGCTTAGATCAACGGTCATGATCAAATCTATAGATTTGGATGATTGTGAGCAAAGGTGAAGGTTGAGAGAAAGGGGGAAGGAGAAGACAAGTGTCACTCATCTCACCTTGACTGGGTTGCTGACTGAAGGAATCTAGGGATGGTTGGGGAGAATTTAGGCATGAGAGGACAAGTGGACTCAAGTCCATCCTAAGATGTAGGGGGTGTTGGAGAGAATATAGAAGATGGTTATAAAATATGTGTACGTACATAATATTTCATTAATTTTGGAGGTTGAAGATAAGTGACTAATAAATGATTTATTTATTTTAATTTTGTTGAATTAATTTAGCCACATGATGGATGAGTTGGCAAAGGGAAGATGAAGTGGAGATGGAAGGTGAGTTGGATAAGAAGGATTAAATAATTTAGGAAATCATTTAATATTTGAGACTATAGGATAGGAGAATAACTATTAAATATTAGATATTTAATTGATTGAAGGAGATAATTAAATATTAGATATTTATTTAATTAGAGGAATAATTAAATATTAGATATTTAATTATTTTAGAGGAATAGGATAGATGAATTAATTAATAGAAAGACACGAAAAGAATTAAATAAATTAATCTTTTCAAATTAACTATTTAATAGAAGAATAATTATTAAATAAATATATAATATTTATTTAATCTCTCAAAGCCATTTTTATGTGTATACACTATCGTTCAGATCACATACTACAAATTCATTCGATTCATTATCCTTAAATACCTCTAGAACTCTCAAGAGAGACACCTTGTTAAAATTAAACTAAAGGAAACAACATTCATTCTTTTTCCACTTCATTGATTAAACAAAAAATTCCTCCAAACCACACCAATCCTATTCAAAATCAAGAATTATATTTTATCAAAGGATGAAAGACATAACGGTATCATTCTCTATCCATGCCATGTATCAAGCTTTATTTTATATATCTACATTGTATCGTGGTATTCTCACTTATTAATTTTTAAACACTTGCATCTACATAGACAAACATTCTATCTAACTAGCTATTTTGATATTTAAAAATTAGAAATTGTGGATGCTTTAGCTAAATCTTACACTTCAATGCAAATTTATTATATGCAACCCTTTTAACGCATGCAAAATTTATTTCTACTAATGACAAATCAAGATAGAAATAATCTTCTAGATACATAAATATTTTACCATATGGAGAGGTGAGGAGAAAGGACATTTCTAGTCAATCATCATACATGCCCACAATTTTAAGCATGAACTATTCAATTCTTAAATATGCTATATGTAGCTAATAGAATCCTTCTACGGTATGCAAATACAGCTTCCCTTGGCATTTCCTAGTATTGCAGATGCACCTATAATTCCCTTCCATGAAGGAATGATATAATTTTACCAACATCATTTTCTTACATGCCAAATCACACACATGTAGAACACTTGATGATTCTTTTAGGTACCCTACATTACTAACCAATTTTGTGCTTCTTCAGGCTAAGCATATTCTATCAACTATCCTACTTCAGACATGTATTAAAGGTATTCATTATGACCATACATTTAGAAATAACATAATTATTCATACTTTAGAGGAATCCACTTATAAGTAGGATATTACAAATAATTCATTTTCACTTCTATATTGCAAGTTAGAAGAAACGGTACAACACCATCTAATGTATCTTTCACAGCCATAATCAAATTCCAAAGTAACATTCACTACCATATTTATCAACTCACGAATACATTCTATTTAATGTTATATTACATTAAAACCACTCCATGTACTTAATGTTATTTACTAAACCATAACCCACTTCATAATTAATGCCATATGTTCCATCTTATACACATCTTAACCAATATCATGAGTTAATTCTATTTCCAACATAAACCCATAACAATATAAGATCTGAAGTCACTTCCTTTCCTATTATGAATTATAATATTGTAACACATCTCAATACATATTGAGGACACATCATTACTGCACTCTTCACCTAAGCCTAGGGTATCACCCAAGATTCATTAATACAACTACATACACTTAATCATTACAACATGAGCTTAGCACTTCTATTATATGATTCACCTAATTATCTATAAGGAAGTCAACATAACAAGCAAATATTTTAAAAATACATAGCATGACTTAAGATTATACATGCAATCCTTTCCCTAATCATCTATGTATAGAAAAAGAAACCCATATCATCTAGGTAGGCATAAAAATTTAGTAAAGAAAGCAAGACTACATAGATTCATTGGACATTCCTTTCATACAAGAGGCATGTATAAGAAATAAATACTTATTCTGCACAAAATTATGATTTATAGGGGAGTCCAGGGAGAGGCATAGGTACAAGCATCTAAGATTTCTAAGATTTCATGACCTTTCCCATATGAAATACAAAGAGTGATTTAAGTTCAAGAACATCATATTGCACTACCCACGTGATCAAAAGCAATGTTTAAAAATATCAAAATATTTATTTCATATATATTTTATACATATTAGCAATTGGCATTTTGAAGGTCTTCAGACAATTTTCAGCCCTTGAAACTTTGGTCAATCCTTTAGAGTGTTACCATAGGCAGACTCTTATAGGGCCGAAGATGCAACTCTTAGAGACCTTCCAATGATGCAAATGGTTCATAGTTTCGAGTACTAAGCATAAAGTTATGACTAGTCAAAGCTAGGATAATTTTTGATATAGATTTTTGATATAGATTTTGGTGACCCTTGGAATCTCATGAACTGGTATGTGTTCAATTTATAAATAGAATGGACCATTTTTAGGTTGTTGCAATTCTATTCTTGTAAGAATATTTTATCAATACTGTCGATACTCACCAAGCATTGTAATCCAAAACCATAACCCGGATGAGCATGAATAAGACACCCAACCTTAACCAGAGATCCTAGTGTTTCTTGCCTGGGCTCTAATACCAGATGTAGTGCCCGCCAAAATACCCCCAAGAATTAAAGCCAAACTCCTCTAAAGAGAGCTAATTTTTGTTTTTGTTTAATAAACTAAAGTGCACTTAACTCGTACTAACAACATGATTAAGCATTGATTAACTTAGTTTCCAACTTAATGTCGATATCTTTATCATTGAATATTTAATAAGTTGTTACAAAAGAGGAATTCTCATTATCATACCACATCTATTTCCCTAGGGTACATTAACGTCATTACTTATGTTGGCATATGTGCAGAGTTTGATGACATGATGGGATTGTATGTTGTCATTGATGTCAATATGCTGAAGTATGAACCGGTATATTGAAGTAAGCAAACTAGTAAGTGAACCAGCATGATGGTATGAACCAATATATGCAAAAAGTGAACCGGTATGTTGGAGTGATGCAAAGTTTGTATCAGGGTTTCATTTGATATGACTACTAGTTGGTAGTCTCAGCTTCAAGGTTTCTGGTTGATGCATTCCAAGTCTGTGTGACTCGACTGACGACATCCTGTGATGAGTTAGCATTGAAATGAAGATTAGATCGCATTGCCACATCAGCCTTATGCGCATGAAGAATCTCCTTGAGGTTCTTGCATGAAGAAGATTGATTCTATCTACCTCGAGAATGAGCAAAATCTTAGTAAATGATGGAGAGCGCATGATAGGTTATCAGCTTCCAGAAGTGGTGAAGAATGGATGATGGAGAACATCTTGAGATTTGTTCAAGATTGTTTTACCCTATGTAATGTGTTTAAATGGCCAGGATTGGACCAAATGTATTGTTAACCTAGATGCTTAGGGTTTTAGGTATTGGTTGCCGACCTAATTGTTGTCTATAAGGTCAATGGTGATTTTCATTTGAAGTTGTTGGCAAATAAATGTATGTGAAGTGATTCTTGCCAGACCGGAGAAGTGAGTAGAGATCTATAGAGTGTGATTGCAGATGTAAAGGAACTGAAGTGGATCTGCCTTGGCATTAAGTGTTGTTATCAGATCAATGTATTACCTGTTGACTTCTAACCATTTCAACAGATGGAAAATCCCTTTACCAGGTAGCTTTAACAATATTTTTATAAATCCTTTAACAGGGTAACTCAAAATCATTGAGTTCTTCAGATCCTCTTACAAGGTAACCTTTAACAGGGTTTTAACCTCTAACCGAGTATTTAGCCATCCCTTAACTGGGTGATCCCTAGCAGGATCAGTTCCTAGCAGAACTAGTTGTAAAGTCTTTATTCGGACTAGGCTCCTAACAAAGCGAACTTCAAAAGAGTTCAAGAACAACTTGTAGGTATTCATCCCCAACGTGGTTTTTCCTAGTTGGGTTTCCAAGTGAAAAAACAATGTATTATGTGTGATGCTTTTTCATGTGATGTTTTAGTGTTTTATGTTAAGCGGTAATGCAAGTTGATCCAATGTGTAATGCCCCGCCAGGAAACCCGAAGGGTTTAAGTTAGGAACACTCAAATGAAGTGTAAATATTTTTTTTTTTATAATAATAATTACGAACGTTAATAATAAGACACAACATTAAGATACATTAGAGTTATCTAGAGCTTAGATAACACAGCAGAAGACTAAACGAACCTAAGGAGTTTCCCAACATGATTGCGTAACCTTACACCTAACTCAACTCGCAATAATTGATCCAATAAGTTGGATATCAAATAATGAGTTAATGCTTAAGACATGGATATGTTATGATCGATGATATGACATTTTAGAATTTGGGAAGCGTTCATCTATTTTGATTGGAGAGGAGGCTAACATGAGGATATTTACTCAGTGCAATTTAAAACATAATTAGCTTAAGAGTTCACCCACTAAGGTTTAAGTAGAGTTAACTTGATGAGTCCATCCCTTTTAGATACAATGCATCCCATATAACGAAGTTCATTCATTTAGGTTTTAAAAATAACCAACCACAATGAGATCATCCTCTATAGAAAAAAGTATGACTAATAAGGTGAAATTTATTCATTAGGGATTAAGATGTAAACAATGTAACGAGGTTCCTTTGATTGGTTTTAAACCTAACCAACTAATAAGTCATAGTTCATTTATAGAGGGTAAAATGTAAATAGCCAAAGAGTTATTTCATTGAAGTTAAAATAATACTAAGAGATGGAGCTCAATTCATTAAGGTGAAAATGTACTATAACCCCATGAGTTCATCCCTTTAATTAAAATATAGTTAGCAAGATGATAATCATTCTTTCAGGATTAAAAATATAAGTACATAGTGACGATCATCCATTAGGATTAAAATATAGCTAACTTAATGGGTCCACTCTTTTTTAGTTTGAAATAAAGTTAATATGAAGAAATACATTTGCTATGGTTAAGATATAAACAACTAAATGAATTCTCCCATTTTAGTTCAATTATAACTATCATGAAGAAGGTCATTTATTAAGGTTATAATGTGGATAGCCAGTTTTGAGTTCATCCAATTATAAAACTAATTTGGTGAGGATTATTTGTTTAGAATATAACGTAAATAACTAAATGCATTCATCCAATTTAGTGAAATAAAGCTAATATGATGATGTTAATTTATTAAGATAAATCGGTAAATAATCGAAAGAGTTTCATCCAATTAGATTTTTAGTTTAGATATTATGATAGTAAATACAATATTTGATTTTACATTTATTGCATTCAATTGCAAGCTTTATGACAAGTTAATCCAAAAATTGCATCCTAGTGAAATTATTTCCATGCTTACTCCTTTTTCGTTAACGTTAACAAATTACTGTCCATAATCATGTTTACAATCTTTTATGACTCTAATTACTTCATTAAACAAGATGATTATATTTAAGCATTCAAAAATTTACTTTATTAAATTCCCATTATATAGTTACAAATTGCATCCATACACGCTAGCACTAAGAATGAAACATGAGGAACGAAAACATCACATAACACAGATATGATCTCGGAGTTCACCCTTAAAGGGCTACATCTCTGGGTCTGCTCAACTACAAGACCCCTCTGACATTTAATATAGTTGGGATTACATAAGTTTAAAGTCTTTTACATCTTTGCCACATAGGCGAACACAACCACTATACAACATCTACCTCGGTTGATTATTACATAGTGATCCCTTTTAGAAGCGGATCCAATTGAACCATCAAAAAAAAAAAAAAAACATAGATTCTCTTGTCTGACGGTACCCTAACTAGGGGCTTGACTGACTTATGACCAAACACTAGCATATCAAGTCTTACCATTACATAACCAAATTCGAATATAGAAATTTAAATCTGCATAGGCATTATCGGGTAGAGGTATTCATTTACCATATTGTTTTAACTATTAATGTCGATCAAGTTTATGGATTTTCTAAATTAACTTTTATTTAAAAATTCACATTAATCCACCATTAATACTTAATCCATGTTAATAATATGTATTAACCCGAGTATGACATAATCAATATGAAATTAATAACTTGTATTAAAGTATGGATTTACTAAGTATTAATTATCTAAAATCCAAATATTATTTAATAACTTGGGATTAAATAATATAAAAGAAACTGAATTTAAATCTCTTAAACTAAATTTAAATTCAATTATTAATTTGATTTTTTTTTTCATATATTATATATATGAAGAATATATATATATAGTATATAAAAAAATAAAAAAATAAAAAAACTTTTTAAATTTCAAAAAAAAAAGAAAAGGGGAGGTACCCACGTGGCCCCCCCCTTGGCAGCCCATGCTACCATTGGTAGCGCTGCTACCAAATGTTACTAGGTCGCTACGTCTGGTAGCACTACTACCATTTGGGAATAGTTCGCTACCTCTGGTAGCGCTGCTACCAACTGGTAGCAATTGCTACCTGCTGCCTCCCAGCCATGGGGTTTATGATTTATTTTAGATTTTTTTTTTTTTTTTTAAATAGCATATACAATTAGTAATAAAAAGATAACAAATCCCCAATACAACCCACATAGTCTCAGATAGGGATTTAAAGCATTTTCCAACAACCCCCATTTTTTTTTTAGAAGAAAATCATAGTCCCATATATCTTCCAGATTGCTCAAAATAAACAACAAACTGGGGAACAATGTTTTTTTGAAATAAACATGAATGAAATAACCAAAACAAAACGTAAAAACCCCCATTTTCCATTTATCACAGTCACAGACATTTTTTTTTCCAGAATGTCAAGGGTTTCAAAACAATAGAGGAAATTGTTGAATAACCCACCCATTAAGCAAATCTTTGGCACAAGGAAGCTCACCTCTCACACAAAGATCCAACAAAAGCTACTCTTTAACAAATTTCTACAATAAAACTTACTCATGGACAACAATGGAGAATCTGAAAACCAAAATTGCAAAAAAAACATACAAGCCCCTTTTCTCTTTTTTTTTTTTAAAACAACTTAATCAAATCGATAAGAGAGATTCCTACCTCAATAAGCTTTCCTGGAAGGATTTGAAGATGAGCCCCACAAATCTCCAGCTGTAGAACTCCATCTTCTTGCCCCAAATTTCCAAATCTCTTTCTCCAAAAATATTTTCCTTTTTTTTTTTCAAAAATTTTCCCATCCCCAAAATATTTTTCAACCTAGGTTAAATGGGAACCCATTTTGACCTAATTTCTAATTTTGAAATTTAGGCCCTTTTTAAAATAAAAAGAAATATTAATTATTTTCAACTATTAAATTAATTTAACTTCATTTTCTAAATAATATGCTTCTCTCTTATTTAATCTAAATTTTAATTTCTCAATATCAATTAAGCCAACATTTATATTTCGAACTATTGACAAGGGTAAAATATTTAAATTAAGTTATTTTCCCAAAAATCAATCTTTCACACTATATCAAACTTTTATAAATTAAAATGATTTTTTTTCTTTAAATAATTAAAATTACCCTTTCTTTTCCGAAATGCGAAAATGATTAATTTATTTCTATTTCCAAATGACTTTAAATCTTCCTTTTTTAAAACGCATAACTACTTAAATTCGTTATTTAAAATTAACTATTAAATTAAACTCGCTACAACATAATAAAGCGATCTTTTTAATAAATGACTAATCTCATGAAGGAAACCTATTTATTTTAATTCCTCAACAACTAATGCGTAAATGAACACATTATTTCAATTTTAATTACTTAAGCTTGCTACAAATATAAATAAAGCGATCTCTTAAATTAACGATTAGTCATATAAAAGAAAGCTATCTATTTTAAATTTCTCAATTACCAATGCGTACTTCCACACATAAATTGAATTAAATACTTAGGATAAAATACTCCACTTACCACACGCAAGGCACGCAAACCAAGAAAGCCCACCAATCACACGACACTCAACCCAAACGAAAAAGGACCCCAACGAACCACCCACGACGCTCACCTGATCATGGCTAAGGCAAGACGAGAGTTTTATGACCACCTAATCCAAATTCTAAGGATGAAGGAGGTATACTCAACCCTGCGAATCCCGAAGGAGATGAACCTCACACCTAGGTGGTGTTGTACCTGCAATCTCCTGCAACCATGAGTCATGCAAGCATACATATATATACATATTTAATGAAGGCGTTAGCTTGATATTTATACCAAGAATTAGGGAAACAATTACATCTATACAAGAATCGATGCAAAAGCACAATAATAGGTATGCACAATTATTTATATTATCTATTCGACCACCTTGCATAATGGTAAATCAACCATTCAAGGATGCCACATAGGAAGTCAACCAAGGTCAAATGGGTTTTACAAGGCCGACTAGGGTAGGGGCATTACATTCTCCCCCCCTAGGCTCTGGCTTACTCTTGGAAGTCGAAAGGCTAGTGGAAATCATACAACACGTATTAGTCCTGAAACTCGATTAACAATTATCAATTTGCACAAATAAATATTTTGTCAACAATTTAAAATATTATTTATAAATCCTCTACG
This sequence comes from Cryptomeria japonica, assembly GCF_030272615.1. NCBI lineage: Eukaryota > Viridiplantae > Streptophyta > Pinopsida > Cupressales > Cupressaceae > Cryptomeria > Cryptomeria japonica. The sequence continues at coordinate 358,943,495 of NC_081413.1, forward strand.
AATGTCATTATCCATTAACACAATGCATCTAAAATCATACACTTCTTAAAATATTCATGAATTTACACACAATCATAATAGAGAAACGAGGACTTTTCCTTCCTTTCAGTACACCAAATTAAAGCAATTAAAATATATAGACATAGTTATCATACTCATCTATCAAACATGACAAGAAAATATGCCCTCGGGATCAATTTCTTTCACCAATTCATCTCTTTCACAAAACTTTATCACATAGAACCAGCTTCAAATATCAATTTCTACAACCAAGTTAACTTTCGACAAATAAGAGAAATGTAAGAACTCAATTGTTTACACTTTCTAGACATATAAGAACCTTTCCAATGACTATGCCCCACAACATAGTGACAAGTTAATACCATTTAATCCATGATTACACATAATAACCATCCACATAACTGGTTTGCACAACACAAAAGGCCACATGTGAGCATGTCTAATGCTCGGTCAAAGATAACATGCATGATCAGCATCTCTATGCCTACTCTCAGAACAAATAACATGGTCATAATTATCCAACATCTCACTCAAGGGCTTGATGGTGCTAGGGTACACCATAGCGGTGCTACCTTCCATACAAGACCCCCGTGAACATCCCTTGTTGTGTAAGGTGTTTAGCCTCCAAGAGATAGTCACCACTCGTAGGTAGGTAGTGGATCCTAGCTATCTCACAGCCTCACATACCTCCATCCTCAAGGTTCCCTACGTCTACTTCCTTGTATACACTCATCCAAGACCATCTCCTACATCCTTGGAGAGGAATTCACATTGCAACACAAGACCAGCTTACGAAAACAATAAGGATAAACCAGTTTAGCCACCAAAGTATAAAAGTATAAAGATAATAATTGTCAATTCCAACAGTAAGGCAATAAAATAATTCTGGAATTGCAACATCAATTCAAGTAAGAACAAGATTGCAAGATCGTGGCTAACCTTCAAGGTCAAAATAAAATAAATTGCTAGCCCACAAGGAGATAAATAAATAATAAAAGAAGATCATAAGTGCACATTACATCACTACATGACTAGCAGCTAGCCACCAACGAGGAAGGAAGGAACAATCATCTAGCTATCATAGTAGCTCATCATGTGGTGTGGCCAAGTCACACATCCACATGGCATGGTAGTGTGCACCTTGGCATCACCCTGCATCACGTCTGTTGGGTCTCAAATCAACAGATTGGATAGGTTCTAAGGAAATGCCAACTCCTATGATCAAACCCTCCAATTGACTTGGCCAACTTATAGAGTGAACCTATTTGGTTACTAACTCTCTCACTTTAGGCTCTGCAGTATCTAGGCGGGTATACCTACTCACTAGTTGTTCCTTCAACCAATGCTTATAGCAGATTTAGTATCTTGATCTGGCTTCCTCCTATCTCAGAATGGCATGAATCCCTAGGATGGAGATATAGCAGATGAGTTCAAGATTGTTGTTGTAGAAGCTATTCGATCTTTGAAAACACTACTGCCAACTTACTCTATGTTTCCTACTCAATTACTCCTATTGCTTTAAAATAACATGCGATGAATATGGTGATAAGTATAATTTATAAACGGCCAGTGCCTTCTTTGTTGTCTAGGCTACAGAGTCTTTATATTTTCTTAGGACTTACTGTGTGAACTTGTGAGACAGTTTTTAAACCCACCCCTTTATGGATCTATCAGTTACTATTTCTTATGAGATCAATTGAATGCCTATATCATAAGTTGCTTGAATGAATTCAACCCTATCTTTAAGGGACCACTCAAGTAAGCACTACAAAGAACAATTACAATTCGCAAGCAGAACTTTTATTTCAACCTTATAACATACAACATAAATTCCACTCAAAGAACATGAATAACCTTATCTCCTTTAGATAATATCACAAGCAATTGCCAGCAACAAAATAAAATAATCCATAGCACATATGCAAAGAAAATATGACTGATTGTATTATGTATCCGTAAAAAATTTGTATAACAGAGAGCTTACAGGCTGTCATACATTACTGTCTTGTTCCCACGATATCTCTTCTACTTCCCAGTCTAGATCAAACACCATATCAATAATCTGTTTATTAATCACCACCATAGGATTCCTTTGGTAGTCACATATGGTTTTGGTTTTTGGATCATAACAATCTACTAGAGCCTTCATTAATTCGACATCCACAAATACATTCGGAACTACCAATTTCCCTAAATTCTTCTTCCACAAGTTACTTACGGGCTCAGGAGCATCCCTTCTCTTGTAACCAAATAAGAACAACTCATGTCCTCTAATTTCAGTCCATATGTCTCCTAGATGTTCAAATCTATCTTCCAACCCTTCCTCTTCACTCTTGATTTTTTTGGACCTCACATTGGATGTCAAGCACTGGTCTAGTAAATCCTGAGTTAAAGCTCTACCCTCCTTTTTCTATCATTTGGGATTCTCTTCAGGGTTTAATTCCTTCCCTTTCCTACTCTTTTTAGAAGAAGAAGAAGGTTCCATAATTTCAATCAATACGAGAAATCACACTTACTTGGAGAATTGTCGAGCTCTTCTGACTATCGTTTACGAACTTCAGCAAACTCCTTGCAATTTTCCGTCTTTTGGCATCAATCTGGTTCTTATGAAAATTTGATCAATTCAGCTGTAATTGTATGGGCAACTTGTGCAATAGTTAATGTCTCTGTGTTTATAACGGTTATTCAAATGTTTAAAATTAACTGCAGATGTGACATCCCCCACTTGAGCTTTTAATTCCTTCGCGGGAAGTATTGTTCAACTGAAACGGTCGTGAATCGAGTTTTCGATGAAACCCTTGTCTTCGGCTGAATACTTTGATCTTTCATCAAAACTTCACTTT